>NC_056728.1:1658835313-1659127813 GCF_019279795.1 Protopterus annectens | reverse complement strand
TTCTCTTTTATTTTATAGTGTTTTGGCTCAGTTTTAGTTTTAAATTACAGTTAATGAAAAAAATTGTTAAATTTGCACATTGATATAAAGAAACGTGCTTATTGGCATTTGCATTTCATTAAACTGCTAAGGATTCCCTAGAAGCAATGATCGGCTTCCATACAAAATGTTTAGAAAATCATTCAGTGCAATTAAAAATGCTACTGATAGTATGTTTTACAAGAATTACATCAATAAAGGGGATTACATCAATAAATTTTTGTAAGGAATTAGTAAGGTTGTTTAGATCAGAGAGTACTCCCAGGTCACCCTTAAAATAATCATAGCCAGTTTACTTGCATAGGTCATGAATAAAATAAAACATAAACAAAGAATACAGGCACATTGCATCTTTAAAAATTAACATAACATTGATGAAAACTAATTCCATCATAGCCAGTACATCCTTCTTTTCAGGGCAAAACGCCAGTTACATCTGAAGACACTGACCTCTAATGGCACTTTAAAGCCAAAAGGTATTAATAATGCACTTTGGTACAGAGTTAAAACACTGGAAACTTATAAAAGATTTTAGTCTGCCTTATTTTTTAATTTATATAATAGCGTATATCTAAATCTGCCAAATTGTAATATTGTGCAGTTGATTTGCTTGCAGTCAAATACACACATGCACACACACATATGTGTATACATCCATCTATGTCTGTTTCTTCTTCTTATTATTTAGTCTGGCAACGTTGTGGGTGGGCTGGTCCAAATACTCTTTTAAGAGAGGACCAGAAAGTACAGAAATAAAAGCAAATAACATGAATAATCAAGAGGCATACAACACATAACAAAATTCAATGTTTTTAAAGGGTCTTGGAATGCACAGATGCTTGTTGCAGTTCCTTATGCTTGTTACAGGGTCTTAGGGACAGAGAAGTTTAGCAGAGATAGAGTTAACAGTAAAAACAAAGTTGCAATATTTACAGTATATATATAAAGTTATTTTTGAATTTCAAAATTTTAGGAAGCAAGCATAACATTTAGGAAAACAAGCAGGGAAAGACTGTCATGCTAGAGGTAGCATGCTGTTAGAATTCGACATTTTGAGATGACTGTCCTGTTCAAGGTAGTATGCTGTTTGACAGCAAAATGTGAGGTTAACCATTGCCCTAAAGCACTTTGGTTTCCTTGTGCAAGCGTTCAGAGAAGGCCCTTTTGAACCTAGTGAGAGAGAATCCATGTGGGAATCTGTTCCATACTTTCAAGCCTAGTCAGGAGAAGGCACATTCTCCAATAGCTTTTTTTATCTGGATGCCTGCTTAACGTGATGGCTTTTTTCTTGTATACATCTTAGGGAGTAAACCTGGTCTTGCATGGCTAGTTTCCATTTTAAAGGGATGCAACAGCCACTAGTTAGTATTTTTGTGGATAAGAGTACCTTGGACATAGGTGATCTTTCAGTGACCGGAAGCCATTATAGACATTGTAGGAGGTTGCAATGGTGACAGCAAGGATGGAAGTTTTTATTTTCTGGGATCTGAACTGAGAATATTTTTCTGAGTAAAAGGTAATCAGAGGAAGACTATATTCCATTTTTGGAAGAAGAACGTGTTTAACCAGGGTTAAGGGGCTAAAGGGGAAAGTAAATGAGCAATCCAATCACAGAGCTTATGTTGAGGTAGTACTGTGTTATATGATTTTAAATAGCTAGAAAGGAATCAAGGCTCGGTCTTAGGTCTTCTCTGAACACTTGCACAAGGAAATCAAAGTGCTTTACGGCATTGGTTAACCTCAACTTTTGTGGTCAAACAGCATACTACCTTGAACAGGACAGTCATCTCAAAATGTCAAATTCTAACAGCATGCTACCTCTATTGAGAAATGAGAGAATAATGTGGTCATCAGTGATCTTAATAAAAGTAAGATGGGAGAGTTTTTGAGAGATTGTGACTAGCATAAGTTTAGTTTTCTTGTGGTTAATTAGTAGGGGGTTGCAATCAACCCAGTTTGGATAGCTTTGAGAAAGAATATAGTTTGTTTTGGAGATTACAGGGGTATTTACTGACTTGTAATAGAAATATGTCATCTGTATAGAGTATGACATTTTATTTTGTTTATTTTGCATTTGTTAACCGGGGATGACTGACTGAGCCAAAAAGGCCCTTTTTCAGCAGAGGCCCAGGGAGAAAAGCTCCACATAGAAAAATTACAAATACATTTAGATATTTAGACATGCTCAGTATACACACAAATTGCAAGAGACATGTTTTTACAGTGGTATGCAGCACATCAACAGTTACAGTTGAGAGACACAAATGAAAATATTAATTTAATGATAAAGGTAATTAACAGATTAGTGGTGTACAGCTGAAATTTGGAACATAGGCAAAATACATACATAGCACACAGGTACAGTACATACATTGTACATTGGCCAGTGTTTGTGAGTAAGAGTGAAAACTATTATGAAGTACTCTAGGTTTAGTGTGTGTACCTTATCCACTTTCACTAGCCTGAGGAGCAGTCATGGCACTGCCAACTTTGCTTGAGATGTTGCCTTATCAGGTTTTTAAAGGAGGCTTTGGACGATGTGTTTTGTATGCTAGTGGGGACAGAGTTTCATTTTTTAGCCATTGTACTACTATATAGAGCATCTCCAAAGCTATTGTAGCTGTTGGTGACTTCTAGTAGTAGTTTGCTTGATGATCTAAGAGGCCTTTTGGCTGAGTGATGCTGTACTAGGTTTTTGAGGGTAGGACACTTATTGGGGAGGTAATACACAGAATGACAGAGACAGAGCTGATTGTAGGTTAGGAGGTTGGGCAGTTCAAGCCAATGGAGCTGTCTCAAAGCAGTATAGTGATGAGTTCTATAAGAGCAATTTGCAGCAAAGCAGGCAATTCTGTTATAGCAGGCTTCCATTTTGCTTAGTTCAATTTTGTTGAGATTAGTCAGAATGGGAGATGCATAGAGTAGGGTGGATAGAAGCTGGTTGCGAGCAATGGCTGTTCTTGTGTTGTTGGTAAGAAATGGTTCGATACGGTAGAGTGATCCCAGTTTGGCATGTACTTTTTTAATAGTTAAGTTGAGATGACTATCAAATTTTAGGTGGGAGTCTATGGTTATTCCCAGTAGCTTAGCCTGTTCCACTGGAGTGAATGGAGTAGCATTTGTGGAGTAGATAGTGAATTGACTGTTATCGGTGTTTTTGTTAGGACTGGTTATAATCATAAGCTGAGTTTTCTTTGGATTGAGGATAAGTTGGGCTTTGGTAAGGTAGTTTTCAACGTCAGAGAATGCTAGTTGAGTTGTTTGCAGGAGGGTGAGGTTGTTTTGTGCAGCACAGATTAAGGTGGTATCATCTGCATACTGAATGATAGATGCATGCTGTGTGGAGGTATGGAGGTCATTTGTGAAGATTGTGAATAGTAGTGGTCCTAAGATAGAACCCTGTGGGACACCTATAGTTATGGACACATGAGGAGAGAGAGAATTTTTCCATTTCACAGCTAGGTACCTGTCAGTTAAGTAGCTTTGGAACCAGGTAAGAATGGAATTTGATAGGTGATATTGGAGCCCACCAAGACAAGCATAATGGGCAGCAAAAACTAAGTGTTACTTTACAAATCTGAACACTTTAAACACATTCCTGAGGTCTATTGGCTTATCAGCAAGCAGAATTCAATTGCTGAAGAGAACTTGTGTCCTTGTGGGAGACTAGTAATTTAAAGATGGCTCCATGCTCAGCAGGATTCTAATATAGCATTAGTATTGGGAGAGGAGGATAGCACAAGGGGTGTAAACCAGGTGGAATGCAAAGAAACCAGTGAAATCAGAGAGGCAATCAGTGGAAATCTATCAATGAAGGCCTCAAAGAGGGTGAGTAACAATTCAAACTCTACCTGTAAAGTGAAGGAGAGAAGAGACAGCAAAGTTTATTAAGGTCAGAAGTGTGTCTTCACATTGACTTGCTTATTAGTAGCGAGTTTGTGCACAGATTAGAGTAGGAAGATACATTAGCAATGAAGGGGAATGTATAGAGATGCAAATAAACATGACATAACAGGATGAGAGGTCATCTGTAGAATTATTAATAATGAAAACAAAATGGGAAGTCAAATTTTTTCTTTGGTGCTCATTCTGGTGTTTAGGGGTACCGAGAAGTGATGACAAGAGATTGTTAGTGTAGATTTGAAATCTTCTATTCTCTAGGCAAATTTGGAAACTTTTGATAGGGTTGTGGACAAAATTAAGTATGCTGGATAACAATTTTGAATGCATTGGTCATAACTATAGATATTTCTGCAGTGACCACATCATCATTACTGTTACAAAATTGAGTAAATTGCTGTGAAAATGACAGTGGTGGTACTGAAGGCATTCCTAAAACCATATTGTCTGTTTGCTAGCAAGCCACAACTATTAATATGTTCCATTATTTGTACATGATATGTTCTGAATTCAGAAAAAATATTCAAGTCTCTCAGTAACAAATAGCTAAGATGTCTTAAGCCCACAAGATAAAAACAACAATAATGTGAACTTGACTTCCAGGTTATTACCATACAATTCTAAGTTAATATGAAAATCAAGATCTGCTTTTTTTATCCTGGAATATATTGGAGTTGCTTAACAGCTGGAATAAGTAAATGTGCATACATTCCTGGTGCATCTTGAGAAAAAAGGAAATAGATATATAGGAGAAAAAAAGGCAAAGAAAAGGAGTTAAGTGATCAATGGAGAAAGGAAAATTAGAGATATGAGTCCTTAAAATGAAAACATATTTACATTATTTTAAATCATTTAGAAAATCCAATTAACTATTTGGGTTTGTATACTATCTACATAAAAATTCCCCTAACTGATACAGTGATAGCCTTGAAGTACATTGTGTAGCTATATGTTTTACACTAAGCTATAGAATGAAGGAAATTCTGGAAAATAATGTTAAAAAATGTTCAAACTAGGATGAGGCCACTGCTGTAAAGCCTTTGCCCTGCCTGTGTTATATAGTTATTATTCTTATATATTTAAGCACCACATTTTTTTATTATGTAAAGAATCATTAAGCACTTCCTGCATTGACTGGCTAATAAATGCTCTTACAGAAACATCCCCACATTTTTTTTACTTTGACCCACACAGGCTTCCATATAGTCACCCATTTCATCCCATTTATTCCCCCTGGGCTGAGAGGACATCAGCCTATTTGTTCTCCTTGAGTATAAGAATTGACCAGAAGGTGTGATACATCTATCCATGGTTAGATAGAAGGACTTTCTGCATAATACCATACTGTCTCCTCTGAAGCTGTGACCTCCACTGAGTCCTCATACCACATATGCTTCAATGCACGTCCCTTATAGCTGCAGTGTAGTAAACTGCTTTGAGAAGCATAGTAATCACAATCCTACTCAGTCATTGTTACTCTCCCTGCTGTGGCTGGACAGACACCTGTTCCCCTCTACTTCAACCAGCTTTGGGGCAGACCTTCCAGTACCCAATCCGAGAGCGAAATTTCAAATGTCTGGGGCATAATCAAGAAGTCTTCTTACTGAGTCATAGTTCTCAAAGCCTACATCAAGTCTGACGTCTTCTTAATGCTTGAATGAATATGTTTCTTTCAGAAAGATTGTAAATTTCCTTGGCAATGTCTAGTAAGTAAATATAAATATTGTTGACTTTAATTTCACTCTCTTACATGCCATTGAGCAGGTTAACTCTGCTTACTTTGGAGACTTTGCATCTAGCTACAACATTATTGGTAGCCTTTCAAAACTGCAGTTATTGTTTTTTGCAGATGTGCAAATGCTTGCAGATCACACACAGCATCTCTAAATTATGTTGTTTAATGAGGATGTAAATTAATGTATTTTAAGTTATCACTAAGACCAACCTGCATACCAACTTTCATTTTATAACAAGTCACTCCATTTTTACAGCTAAAAATTGTGCAACTTGATATTCCCAATTTACTCCTTCCTTTATGTGATAATTGGTATAATTCGGTGTTATCAGTGAGAGTAATCCAAGAAAATCCAACACTCCTGACTTTGGATTATTTTTAACATTTTTCTCTGCAAATGATTGATATACCACCTATTTGTTCACAACTAATGAACTACAAAACAGTCATGTGCAATTCTAAATAAAATGTATTTATTTATTTAACATTTATTGACTGGGATAGTCCCACTAAGACAGAGCCTAATTTCAACAGAGGCCCAAGGAGAAATGTTTCAGATGCATGTCTTTGGCATGTAGGAGGAAACTAGAGTACCTGGAGGAAACCTATGCAAATGCAGGGAGGACATGCAGACTCCGCACAGATGGCACCTCAGCTGAGAATCATACTGGAGAACTTTTTGCTGTGAGGTGACAACGTTAACCACAGCATCACTGTGCCACCTGAAATATTGTTTAGCAGTTAGTTTGAAGAGTGGCATTTTTTTGTCAGAAGTGAGTGACTACATTTATAAAATTCATGTAGTGGGACTCTTAGATGGAATGCTGAAATTTGATGTGAAATGGTAAGAAACAATTAGGGTGATTTTTTAGCACTTTTCTCGTATACTTCATTTTGTTTTGTTTTAACAGTTTATTTTGCTTTTCACTTACCAAAGTTAATTTTATGTTGCTTTATACTTATAAATTGGTCAAATTTCAGCAACGTCTATATTTTAGGCTTATGGGAGTATAGTGGCAAGCTGCTAAGACCTCTGGCTCACTGTTCCAGAGGTCTGTCTTAGACGTTGGTCCCTTTTTGTTTTGTTTGGACACTTTGCATATCCCCCTGCATTTTTGTCAAGGTAATCTGATGTTTGCTAACCTTATATCTATTTATCTGTCTATGATCCCTTACCTAAACATTACTTGCTACCACAAAATCTTGAAAAACGTCAACCCTTCTTTGTCTAGAGCCTAATGAAAATATTGAAAAAAAAATTTCTGTAAGCCTATTCTTCTATTAAAGTTCTGAGCATCCATTTAACTTCCTTATATCCTTATATCCTTAGTGTGTGTAGATATAAACACACACACACACACACACACACACACACACACACACACACACACACACACACAAATGAGTACTATGTTTATGTGTATGTGTGCTTTATTTTATGTGTGTTTGGCCAAGATTACTATGACAGGATAGCATTCAACATCTGTGTGTCATAGTTCATATGCAGAGTATGTTTTCCAATATAACCCTTGTGGAGGATGAAATTAGGTTGTTTATGGACCTGTTCCTCGATCGGGGTTACCCATTGGATTTGTTAAAGAAAATTAGAGATCAAGTAATGAGTGAATGGAGCATTAGATACAAACCATTATTAGGGGCTGATATCGAAGAAGTTACTGTGTCAACCAGTGAACCTAAGGATTTCTCCCAGGCTATGGTTTTAACTTACGGTGAAACCTCCAATGAGGTGAAACATATTATTATGAACAACTGGGCTATGTTTAAGGGAAATAGGGATGTGTTAACTGTTTTGTGTTCAGAGCCTCTGTTTACATATAGAGTTAGTAACAATTTGAAAAATATCTTGGAGAGCAAACCTATTAAGAAATATAAAAGGAAAGGTACTCATAAATGTGGATCTTGTGATTATTGTAGCTACATTTTCGAGGGCACCAAAGTTAAATTGGGTCCCTTTGATATTGAAGTTGTTTTTGCAACCGGTTCATGTACTACCACTGGTGTTGTTTATTTAGCTCTGTGTATGTCCTGCCAGTGTTTTTATATTGGCAAGACGGAAAGGAAACTGAACCGTAGAATCTATGAGCACTGTTATAGTATAGGGAGACAGGATGAAAGGAATGCTCTATTTAAACATATCAAATCCAACCCCTCCAACCCAAAATTTGGTATCTTGGAAGTTGTCCTTGCTGATTTTAGAGGGGGGGATTGGACTAACAAGTTATTAAGGGCTGAAACTAAATGGCAACTTAGGTTAAATGGGGCTGAATTTCCTGGTATAAATGATTCCATCAGTATCAAACCTGAACTAAAGTTCAGAGCTAGTAGATTATAATTTTTTAAAAAATATTTTCTTTCTATTAATATTTTTTTAACTTACGTTATAAACTATTTTTACTAGATTGAATTGTTCTTTCCTTTTTATATGTATTTAAATGACAAAGATGTGTCACTATTCTGATACTATGATTTTCATAGGACTGTCTTTTTAAATCTTAATTGTTCAGATCTATTTGACTTATTAAGGAAAATGTATAAAATGGAACTTCGTGGATCATTTTATTGTTCTGATGAAGTCAACCTTGATGAAAGCGCTTGACCTTTTTTGTTTTTTGTAGAAGTTTTAACATTAAAAGTGATATTTACACCACTGTGGAGTCAGGGACTAGTTATTGGCGCCTGGAGGCAGTTTTGTTCTTGTTGGTCATATGCAGAGTATGACACAGCAATAATCAGTTGTCATACCATTTGCAGTCTAGCCAGAAAATACAACATCAAGAAAGATACTTCCTGCCTCAAAGACCGACACACCTGACAGACCCAAGGAAAACTTTTGAGTGCCAATATAGCTGCCAAGGTTAATCTTAAATGTAGATAGGAAACTTCTTTGTTTATTAGGCAGAGGTAGTTTTTTCAAAGATGGGGAATTCACTGGGCTAAAAACCTTTTATACCACTATATCCTATTAATTTGTTGATAGAGATATTTGCACTTTTTATGTGTGTTTGAGGAACCATTAGTTCTATAAAAATATAGTAGATTGAGGAGGATGCTGTCTTTCAAGGCATAAATGGCCAGATATAGATTACTGTGGGAGAGTATATAGGCTGATCAGTATGGAAAGAGGGTGACCCATTTGTCTTGATAACTAAAAGACATGAGGCCTATGACTTTTGGTGTTAGGAACCTCTAGAGCACCTAAAGTTGAGTGACATGTTTGATACGTAGCAAAGGGGATACCGTATTCGATAACGACGTGGATATAACATGAATAAGTGCAAGTTGTACATCTTTAACCCTGAATGAGATGCCCATGGTTATTCTTTGGGCAAATTCAAAGGATTTTCTAACTACAGTGAAAATATAATGATTGAAGGATAGACAGTCATCGACAAGACTGCCTTGATTTTTAATGATAGTACTGTCAGTCTTAAGGACAATGTTGTCCAGGTGGTAAGATGATAAAGTATTTATTTTACTAAAGTGGACATTACTGCTTTTTATGCAGCTAATTTGAGAGCATTGTCCTTGCACCAACTGACTGCATAATCAGGCAGATCCTGGAGTACTTTAATGTTGGTGGATCCATGAATAATGGACAATGTTGTCTAAGTGGGAAGATGAAAATGTATCTATTTTACTGAATTTTGTTAACTAGAATATTGGCCTATAAATCTGGAAAAAGAAATGGCAAACACAGAGGACCCAGTACCATGACATAAGAAACTCAGCGTCTAACATTTTTGATGTTCTGTGGTAGCGCCATGAGTTATGTCAGAAATTTTTCTGTTGCCTGCAGGTAGGCTGACATTAATGTACTTTTCCAGGTCCAAGTATATTTTATTCATCATATAATCACCAGTAACTGCTTCAGTTACCCTTTCAAAGAACTTTAGGAAATAAAAGCAAACTCTACCTTTGACAAAGCTGGAATGGTCTGGATACAGGGTTAATACTTTATCTGTTTCTAAACTTATTAGGTTACAATACATACAAGGCTGGCAAGATTGATTGGTCGACAGTTACCAAAGTCAGTGGTTGTTTTTCCTCTGTGTTATGTAGAGGCATCAAAGTGGATACACTCCAGGCTTCAGTGATGTAACCTTTTGCAAGACACATATTAAAGAGTTTTATAAAGATTCTGATATTCCACATTGGTCCGGCTTATTAAGTTTACCTGCACATTATATGAGCTTGTGGATGCAGTGCTCTTTCTGCAATGAAAAAACACTAAACTTCTTTAAAATAATGTTTCCATTCTGCAGTATCAATCCATTAACTTCCTGCAAGATTTTACAGCTGGAACACTATATAGACTCATTATTGATGTAAATACTTTACTGTATATAACTGTCTTGTACTTATGTATGTTGTTTCATGAGAAATGTTATGTGTTGTTTTTCTGAGAACTGCCTGAATTCACTTGTTAATGTAAATGTACTGTAGTGGATCTTTTCCCCCTGGGCCTTCACTGAAAATGGGCTATGCCTGTTCAGACCTTCCCAGTCAATAAAGACAAATAAATAAATAGTTTTCAACAAGGCTTCTAAATCTTGTTCCTTGGTGGTATGGGGAGGGGGCAGCTGATGAATTGATGGAGCATGAGATAAAGTTCACATGAAATTTGTTGTTCATGACATTAGATATTTCTCTGGAATCAGAAAGGGTGATACTGTGAATCAGTTCTGAAGAGTCTTCTTCTTCTTTCGGCTTTTGACAGTTAGGGGTCACCACAGCAAATCACCTATCCGCTCATGATTGGTAGTGGAGTTTTACAGTGTTGAGTTGCCAGCCTGGCACCCAACCTTACACTGAAGGCACACACTCACACCTAGGGCCAATTGGGAGTGTCCAATCCACCTACAGCATGTCTTTGGGATGTGGGAGGAAACTGGAGCACCTGGAGAAAACCCACACGACCACAGGGGGGACATGCAGAGTCCGCACAGAAGGCACCTCAGCCGAGGATCGAACCGGAGAACCTCTTGCTGTGAGGCGACAATGCTAACCACTGCACCACCGTGGCCACCCTGTGAATCAGTTCTGAAGAGTGATGGATGATATTTATTTTTAACCATATTTAAAGAAGGATTTATAATTACTTTTGGAAAGTGCATCTATTTTGTGTGCATAATTTCATCTGCATTTTCTGACTTCTGTTTTACTTTTTTTTTTCCTGGCACCTTTGAGTGCCATTTTTGAGGTGGGAAATGTGTCACTTCCTATACGAACTTAGCATTATTTTCATTGTTGTACACTTTATTTATATAAGCATTCCGTCATGATGCTTTGCTTTTAAACTTGACTGAACATCTGATACAGGTAGGTCTGGCTTTATCTATATAACTATTTAGATGACAGTAGAATAGAGTTAGTCTGGGATGAGTTACAATGGTAATTACTTCAGTCATTCTGGATCTGCAAACACAGCTATCAACTATCCTTGATTTTGTTTCATATTTTGGTCTTTTACTCACAAAATTGTTGGTTTTCTGACAAAACATTGAGGATTGCAGTCAATAAATAATAACATGCATTTGAGTTTCAGAATTCATATCCTTCAGCAAAAGAATGCTAATTCAAAATGTGTTTTTCTACCAACTTTGCAAACATATGCAATTCTTAAAATCTGTCCCTGATTTTGAATGTTTTTCCTTCATTCTTTTATGGCTCTGTGTCTGAATCTTTTGTTAAGGGAAATAAATGACTGCAGGAAGGTTCATTTTGAGAAATCTTTGATTACTAATTTATTTGTTTGGAAAGTACCCCCAGTCTTATAAAAATCAGTGATGTTTTGCCTGATTTAAGAATAGAAAATGATACATGTGAACATGTACAACAAGGGGCAATAACAGTAATTACAAAATCCAAGTACAGTGTCCTCTAACTGGGGTATTTGCCATATGTTCTACGTAGGTCACATTTACATAGTCAAGAAGTGTTGTGTATGGCTTACATTCATAGCAGCCATGAGTCATTTTATAGTAGGTTATAATCTTGAGGGTGCCAAACCCAGATATGTTTACAAAAGAGAAAAGAAGTTAAAGCAAGTACTCTGTTATAAAGATTTTAATATTAATAGGAATCATACACATAAAAAGAAATCTGCTACTGTCGCCTGCCACAACTGTATACACTGCAAAGAAATCAACACAGAAGTTCAATTTAAACATCCAATAAGCCATGAACTAGAGCTTCAGGAACATGCAACACTTCTAATGTGGTTTATTTTGCAAATTGTACTTGCTGTGAAAGCTTCTATACAGGGAAAACTAATATGAAATTAAAAGAAAGGATTAGTGCCCACCTACCTGATATTCGGAGGGGGGTTGAAACTAATGCTTTAACAAAGCATATTATTACCTGTGGGCAGGAACATAAATTTAAGTTCAGGATTTTCCAGAATGTGTTTCAGAGTATACATAGGGGAACTTGGAAACTAAAACTGAATATTTGGAGTATAAATGGATAAACATTTTTAGGGCTGATAAACTACCAGGCTTGAATTCTAGCGATAGCTTATAACCAATATTAAAAATAAAACGTGACATTTTATGATTTAATGTCTTATATAATGTTTTGTATGGTCATATGTTCTGGTTCACATGACCCTTTGTCATATGACCAGTGTTTTAGTATTCACTGGCTGGTGTTTATATATATATATATATATATATATATATTATATATAACATTAATCTAGTAGACGAGGAACAGATTTATAAAGACTCATGGACTTGTTTAAGCAAACTAAACTCACTTGTGTTGCAGGGTTTTTACAATTTTTTAACTATAGATGTCAGGGATTTCTATACGTCCATACCCCAGGAGGAAGATTTCGATTATGTTCTACGTTACTTGAGCTTGAAAGGCGCCCCATATAGAGAGATCAGGCTAGTGAATATTCTATTGGACATTGTTTTAACAAACAATTACTTTTTGTTTGATGACCAGTTATATTTACAAAAAATAGGGGTGGCAATGGGGTCCCTATATGGGGCCAGTTTTGAAAATTTAGTGATGGCTCTTTAGGAAAGAAATTATATTCTTTCACAAAACCATCTAACAGATCAATTTTTCTTGCATACACAGTTCCTAGATGGTATCCTTATCGTATACAAGGGGAGTGTGGATAAAGCTGAAAGGTTTGTGGAATACTTGAATCAAACTACCACATTCTTAAGTTTTACACACACATTCAGTACAGACGTCATAGCTTACTTGGATATTGATGTGTTTAAAGATCATTCTCAGAAAGGGTTAGCAGCCAGGATCCATAGGAAAGATACATTCTCAAACACTTATTTACACTTCAACAGTTTCCACCCTTTCCACCAGAAGAAATCTGTAATAAAAGGACAATTAGTCCGAGTGGCGAGGATGCTAACTGTTGACAATGAATTCACAGCAGAATGTAGCAAGATAGCTGACATGTTCCTTACTCGTGGTTACCCAGGGGAGCTTATTAAAGAAATGATGGATGAAGTGTTGTATAAAAGATCTAATGGATTTTATTCACCTTTATTACAAGGTTCCTTGCCACCATGTAATAGGATGAACATCTCTCAAAAGATTAATAGTTCACCGGTTTCATTTATTTTAACATTTAGTCCTGAATGTGGCCATATCATTTCAATTATAAAGAAAAACTGGAACCTGTTTATTAATAACTTAGAATTACACACTTTGTTAGGTCCATTTCCCTCCTTCACATTTAACAGAGGCATGAATTTGAAAAACTTTATAGAAATGAAACAACATAAGGTTATTAAGAATCCTGGGATGAGCAAATGTGAATTTTGCAACTTCTGTAAGCATACGAGTATAGGGTATTCATTCAACATTAGGGACAACAACTATTAGACCTTGTCAGGCAAGTACAACTGTAACACAAGTTATGTTGTATACCTTACCCAATTTAATCTATGCCCCGCATTGTGGGAGTGAGTGTATGAGCACCTTTATTGTATCAGGAAAGGCAAGGTCGAAAATGCATTAGCTGCCCACATTAAAATGAAGCCCACACATAACTTTAACTTCAGAGTGATAGATCATATAGCTGTAGTTTGTTTTCTTTACCTTGTGTTTTGCTTGCATTCTGTTTAAACAGCATATTAAAACTTCAAAAGAGACCACAGCTCTCTCTGTTCTGAGTCAAGCAGAAATACCACTGTCTTTCTAGTTGCCCGCCTCTTATGTTAACCTGACCATATATCTCATTTCTCTCTACTTTCACTGGCTTATGTGAGTAATCACAAAATCATCATTTTTGAAATCCCACCCCTTCAATTATTTAAATTTATTGGCCATCCTACAGTATTTCATAGTACCAAAATACAAGTGACCACCCCTTTCAATCCATCTTGCTGTTTTAAAAATAATAACTCTCAACTAAACCTTAACTTTTTAAACAGGTAAAACTCAAGTTACCTACTTTCACATCTAACTTCTCTAGTGCACACTGCAGAGTGCATTCTTTTCAATCTTACCTTTAAGCATCCCTGTGACTAGCACTTTCTCTAATACCTGCTGGAAAGCACTAGGAAGCCTTAAACTCATACAAACACTGAACTCTCCTTGTTAACAAGGAGAAATTAATAGTAGGCACTAAACAGCCTATAATTGCAAAGTACCTTGCTAAGGAAACAGCTCCTATACTTTACAAAGAAAAAAAAAGCCCCAAACCAGGCATGTCCAAGGGTCAGCTTCCGGTGATTTCTCCTGTCCACCTGGTGAATCTGGGCATACTGGGGCAATGCAGCAATTGCCTCATGTACACAGACAACCCTCTCCTCCTACCACCCAACACTACAACCTGTGAGAGATGCACTTACATAGCCAAAATGGAAGCAAAGCTCTCTCCACCCAAGATTGTGCTAAACAGTCAAGAGGAGAAGGTTAACACCCACACTACACCTCAAGCAACACATAGCCCTTCTAAACCCGCACCACCAACACCCACATATAGCAACACTAAATCCACATATGCAGAGGCCCTTAACTGTAACCTGCCCAAGCAACAAAGACCTCTGAAGCTGAAATGCAAACAAACACCAATCACAACCAATGTGTCACATAGTTCACAACACCAGTGTGCCACCCAGCAACAGCCCCTAAGGCAAGACAATGTACCTAACACTTTAGTCATAGGTGACTCTATAGCCCGGCACACTGATGTCCCTCTCACCAGGTTGAATAAGGAGAAAATTACAGTCAGCTGCCTGTCGGGTGCCAGGATCCACCACATAACACATGCACTCAAGTCACTCCACAACAAGTACAAATATGACTCTGTCATTGTCCATGTTGGAGTGAATGACTTGAGACGTACCTCCCTGGACTACATGAAAAGAGACATGGAAGAGCTCTCGGATCATGTGGCCCAGGCAGGTATGATCCTAGCCCTGAGTAGCATCCTGCCTTCGCCCAGAATGATACCACAATATAAGGATAAAATGATTGACTTCAACAATTGGCTAAGCTTATGGTGTCATTCAAAGGGGATCCAGTATCTGTCTGCCTGGGACGACATGATTGACAGACCACGATGCTTTGCCAGAGATGGTCTGCACCTGTCGCCCCTGGGATTCAGGTTACTGGCGAAAGCTCTTGCCACCCCTATAGTGCCTTTTTTAGGCAAACTTCAAAGGACAAAACCACCACCGTAACAGGTACAAGCATGCAAAATCTGAAGGTAATGCTACTCAATGCTAGAAGTCTAAACCTCAAAATGCACTCTCTCGAGGCACTCCTAAAAATGGAGAACATCGAT
The DNA here is from genome assembly GCF_019279795.1 of Protopterus annectens. Classification (NCBI taxonomy): domain Eukaryota; kingdom Metazoa; phylum Chordata; order Ceratodontiformes; family Protopteridae; genus Protopterus; species Protopterus annectens. The sequence goes on along the minus strand of NC_056728.1, from coordinate 1,659,112,349 downwards.
ATCTGTGCAGTAACTGAGATCTGGTTCAAGGCTCCAGAGGGCACCCCTGCAATACCAGGCTACAACTCTTACCACACTTTTCGGCCACCAAACCAGGACCGAAACACTAAAGGTGGAGGAGTGTCAATATTCACCAAGGATATTCACACCACCAGGCTAGTTGGCCAACACAATGTGTCTGAAATTCTCCAAGTGCAACTAACACTAGGTAAGACTGCAATCCAAATTGTAGCTTGCTACAGATCCCCCACCATACCCCAAGATTCTCACTACACCTTTCTAAACATACTGGAAAATATTAAGATAGAACCAAACACCCTAATACTGGGAGTTTTTAACTCCCCTGCCATTAACTGGGAAAACTACTCATGTCCCAACACCTTTGTGCAACGGTTCTTGGAATTCATAAATTCCAACCCCCTGGATCAACTAATCCATAGTCCCACCAGGGGCGCCAATATCCTAGACCTGGTCATTACCAACATGGGAAATCAATGCTCCATACCTATGGTCACCCCTTCGTTAGTCAGGTCTGACCATAAGCTAATCACCCTTAACATCCACATCCCACCCCCACCCCCCAGTAAAGAAACCACCATAAAAAACTTCTCCAGAGCCAACTTCATGCTACTCAAGTCAGAAGTGACAAACTTCATGACACCCATGCAGACGGGAACTGAAAGTTCAACTGCTGAATCCTACACTAAGGCACTGTATGAGCACATCCACTCATGCATGAATTGTGCCATCCCAAATAGAACCAAAATGCTCTCATCCAAAAAAAGGAAGCCAATCTGGTGGTCCCCTGCCATAAGCAAACTTTACAACAAAAGGAAGAAACTTTTGCAGAAAAGAGGAAAATCCCAGGATGCAAAAAACTCCCTTACTAGCCTCAGTAAGAAACTGAGATGCCTCATAAAATCCTCCAAAGCTAGTTACAAAAATAAAATTGCCAAAGATTCCAAAGACAACACAAAGCATTCTATAACTATGTCAAGAATCTAAATGGTAATGCTCAGATCTGCTCTGAGCTAAAACAGAATGGCATTAAATATACTGATCTGAAGGATATTGCCAATATCCTGGCAGATCGATTCAGTGCCAACTTCACCCCGCTCTCACCCCCTAAATGGCCCATCTCAATACCGGAAGATTGCCAAATTCCAGTAATAACGGCCACACAGGTACAAAACGCACTCTCTAAAGCCAAGAATACAGCATCCATGGGACCAGATGACATCCCGGGCTGTGTACTACATGAACTACAATATGAACTGGCACCTCACCTAAGTGTCATGTTTAATCATAGCCTCACCTCAGGTTTCATGCCCACTGAGTGGCGCAGAGCTACAGTTATCCCAATCCACAAGGGGATCCACCTTGGATCCCGGAAACTACCGTCCCATCAGTCTGACAAGCCTTATCTGCAAGGCCATGGAGCGTATTATCATGGAACTTATAAACAAAGACATTGGCAACCTTCAAACACTGGACCCCACCCAGTTTGGGTTTGTGAAGGGCCGATCTTGTCTCCTGAACCTGATTGACTTCTTTGAATCAGTCTCCAGAGCCATGGACAAGGGTAAGGTGGTCCACACAGCCTATCTAGACCTTGCCAAGGCCTTTGACACCATCCCCACTCTGGAATCATAGATAAACTTACTAAGTTGGGCATTAATCCCTATGTCACCCAATGGGTTGCTAAATGGTTTACTGATAGAACCCACACTGTAAAAGTAGCCGACTCCAAATCCAGCTCCAGACAAGTGACAAGTGGAGTACCTCAGGGTTCAGTCCTGGGGCGCTCTTGTTTGGCATCTACTTCTCTGAAGTACAGGTCAACACTAAGGGACTCTGGCTAACAAAGTTTGCAGATGACTGCAAACTGGGAGCCATTATTGAATCCCCAAATGATGTGGATACTCTACAAAAGGGCCTTACAGAAACAGATGCTTGGTGCCAGAGCCATGGGCTCAAGCTCAATGCCAAGAAATGTATTGTTATCCCTTTGGGAAAAACATGTATCCATGAATTACCATATAGGTGGCAGTACACTAAACACAGAAAGTGTGATAAGAGACTTAGGGACACAGGTGGACAGTGGTCTCACCTTCGATAACCACATTGCCACAACAGTCAGGAAATCCTTCTATGTGGCACACCTCATCACGAAGGGCTTTTCATCCAGAAAAAGGAGGTCATTGTCCCACTGTACTCATCCCTCATTAGACCCATTATAGAATACAACGCCCCATTTGGTATGTACCTCTCAAGACATCTGCAACAACTGGAAAGGCCTCAGAAATACCTCACTAAAAGAATCACAGGCCTAAAGCAGATGCCCTACGCTGACCGCCTTAAAAAACTCCAGCTATACTCTGTCGCATATCGTCTACTCAGAGGCGATCTCTGCTTAACATACAAGGCCATGTCAAACCCAGAGCTGTTGGACATGCTATACTTAAAGAAATCACAATCCCTCAGAGCTACACGCTCCAGGGATCTAAACCTTGTCATCACAATAAACAAAACATGCTGGAGGGATAGGTTCCTGACCCAGAGACTCCCCAGACTCTGGAATAGATTGCCCATACATGTCAAGCAGAGTGCCTCTTTGGACCTCTTCAAGAGGAACCTTGACGATTGGATGGGAGAAAAGAAATTCACCCCAGGGATCACGTCAGTCGCCCTGCTAGACAGGGGTCCAGGAAAGTAAATAATGTGGGAAGAAATAGCCAGGGAATTGTTATGGCTAGGCTTGTATAGGCCCTAGGGCTGATAGCCTAGTACCAACCTATGAACCTATGAACCTATGAGATATAAAGGGAGGTCCGAGATCTTTATTATTAGAAAAAAGAGAATTGATGTGGCAGATTTGCTTAGATGCTTGCCATTTTCCCAGTATTAATGACGGGTGCTCCATTCAATGCTAATTAAAACTGAAAAGTCTAAACAGATAATATACATTTTTACTAGTGTTCTCTTCATGACAATGCATTCTGAGTTGTGGTATTTGAGTATTGCCAACTTTACAATTGTAGATTTTGGCATCAGTTGGTCAACTGTGGTTGACCTATTATGTACAGTTGCACAATTTATATAAGGTGTTAACCTTTATAATAGTTGTGGGGTTGAATATTATGAGTTTTGAATCCCAAGTATTTAAAAACTCACTTTAGGTCAGTGATAATTGTTAATTTTTTTGATTTGTGTTTTTAAAGCATATATTATATTAGGTTTGATGTTCTATTTTTCCTATTTTTAAATGGGTAGTTGCCATATCATGGTAGCAGATGTGGTTGCTGATTTTAGCACCAGTAATGAACTAGCTGTTCTTAAGGAATGGATTTTAACTTAGTTTTACCAGTTGAAAATTCAGTTACATGGTTAATTGTTTTTGTATTGGATAATTGAATAAGTAGGGGGTGGAGGGATGTGCGTTCCTGTATATATATATATATATATATATATATATATATATATATATATATATGTATATATATATATATATATATATATATATATATGCATATAATTTGTTTTTGTGCCTGCTGTTACTTGTCTGAAGACGTCTGGTCATTGCACCAGACGAAAAGCACTTTACTTTACTTTCCTGTGTGGCACTGTGTTTTGTTCCTGTTCCTATTAAAGAGCTGAATAGCTGAAGATTCCTGGGTGTTTGAAGTGCTTTTGTCCTGCATTTTTATTTTTTCATCAGTTTGTGGTGTTGGTTTGACTTTCTAAGATGTTAGAAATGTCCAAGATAGTGACATAATATTTAAAGTCAAGAAGTAAGCATACCCAACTCAAGTAGAAACAAAAAAAAAAAAACAAAACGAGATGGAACCGTGGTCAATGAAGGCAGTAAAGACAAAAAATCCTCATGAAGCCACAAATGGAAAATAAAAACAACAACAGTACCAGCAAATAACGTACTACACTTTAATGAATGTTTTCGTCACATAGACTTCATCAGAATACAAATGAAAAATGAAATGCATTGAATAAATATCCCTACCAATTAAGCAATTAGTTACAAACAAATTGTTAAACACCTAGGCATTTCAATTAACTTCCTTGTCTTTTTAAAAACTGTTCAAAATTATTAAAAGGAACATCTTTGTTAAGTCCCAACTTCCTATATTTTAAAAAACATTTAATATTAATATATCCGTTAATACCGGGTTTTCTATCAGCATTTAGTTTAACCTGCCATAATGTTTCTTTCTGCTCAAGGTGGTTTTTGAAATCACCACCCCTTAGGTCAATGTTAGCTGCTTCCAATACAGTAAAAAGAAATTTCTTGTATTTTGGACATTCAACCGTATGTCTATAAAACACTTCTATTGTCTTTTGTTTTAATACTATATATGTGCTCCCTAATACGTTCTCTCAAAGTACGTGTGGTCATTCCTATGTAAAATGCTGGACACCCGCTACAGATACTGATATACACTACCCCTTTTGTAGAACAATTAACATACCCTGGCACTGATAAAATTAAATCATAATGTTCCACGGGTATGTAGGGTCCTTCATAAATATACCTACAGAAATTACATGACCCACATTTATACATACCCTTTTTATGCATTACAGGAACACCTAAAGAGAAAGTGTGATCATTTTTCAATAACTTTTTAACATTATAATTATTTCTATAAACAAACCTAGGTGTATTGGCATTTATTAACTCATTATTGCCTTCTAAAATTCTCCACGTTTTTTCTACTATATGTCTTATATCCCAGCTATCCACAGTCATATCCAGGGAATAAACATTCCTATACTTCCCTTCTTGTTATCATTGTTAAAACTAAACTCTAAATTCCCCGTCAGTAATGGGGGATAAAGTTCTTCCTGTTTACCTAAAATATCTTGACACAGGTTGTTCAGAAATTTCCTGTTATAACCTCGGTTTAAAAACATTTCCGATAGAAGTCTTAATTCATCTAATAAATCTGGGTACCTGGTCGTCATATGACATGCCCTAATATATTGTCCCTTTGGGATATTCTTTTTTATGTAATCTGGATGATTACTTTTAAAGTGTAAATAACCATTAGTAAAAGTCTCTTTCCGATAGATACGACTCTGTATAATTTTCTCTTCTTTGTCCCAAAAAAGTAATACATCCAAAAAATGAATTGACCAACCACAGTTCCCTAAGGTAAAACTCAACAAATCAGATGCATTATTGACTTCACCAAGAAATTTCATGACAATTTCAACATTTCCTTCTATTATAAAAAAAAGATCATCCACGAACCTGAAGTATAACACTATATTATATTTTCAACAATTATTTTCAGCACATTCATTTCCCACCACATCATGACAGTATTAGCATATGCTGGTGCTGCTGAGGAACCCATTGCAACACCCCTTCTTTGTTTGAAATACTTTCCATCAAACATAAAAAAGTTATTTTCTAATATAGTTTCAATAAGGCTACATGTTAAATAAATAGCCCCATCGCTGAAACCGCTGTAGCATGTCAAATATTCCCTTACAGCTTCAACTCCTTGTAAATGGGGGGATACAGGTGAAAAGCGATACAATGTCTACAGTAAACATAATATGTTTAGTTTTATCAAACTGTACTTTTTTAAAAAATTCCTTTAATTTAATTAAAAAATCCCATGAATCCTTTAAATAGGTTTCGGATTTCTGTACTAAGGGATTTAATATTCCATCAACGACCAAGGCCATCCCTTCAGTGATGGAATGTGGTGCTGATACTATTGGCCTAAAAGGGGGGGGGTTGAGTCCTTATGGACTTTAGGTATTCCAAACAAAACCCCTACCCTTGGTTTTTCGATTGAACAAAATTCATACATTTTGCAGTCCATAATCCCATTCATAAGGGCATCGTATAAAAACATATTAATATATTCATTACTATTTCTGATATGTTGAACACCAACTTCAGTATATTCATCACTGTTATCCAGTAATTCTAACATACCTTCAATATATTGTTCCCTTGTCATAACTACAATCATGAGATTGATATTCTGAAGAAGAAAATTGCTAGTCCACCCACACTGAGATATTATGATGTTCAAAGCACAAAATCTCCTTAGGTGGTCAAAGAACTTCAGGGCAAAACCAGTATGAGAAAACAGACAAAGAAAACCAAAAGTCCAATGTCCAAAAAGTTTTAATAAAAGCAAACAGAATACAAAGTAGGGCTTTCGAGTTCAAAACTCTTCTTCAATACAAAGCATACATTGTGAAAATCACTGTTTGTGTTTAATAATATTGTCAAGCCTTCTGGCACATGTTTGAGAAGTGGTTGTTTTAAGATAGTTACCACTTAGACTTTATGTATTTGCTTTGAATACTACAGTTTCTACTATGTCCCTTCTCCAGTGTTTTCTTGAAGAATGTACAAGTTAAACATTTACATTACTTATTTTATACTGCTAGCTTGTAAGTCGTGCAACACTTTTGTTGACATTCTTTGAACTGCCTGTATTTAGTCAATATATCTTGTTTTATAAAACCCTCATAAATGTACACAATGCTCTAGTTTGGGTCTTATCACTTGTCAATATAAAGGGATAATAAAGTGCAGTTGTTTGAAGCGCTCACTGTAACAGTAAATAGTCAAAGACATCCTCACTTACCATCCCTCTGTTGTTATTTTTGGTAATGGCACTAGGTGACAATTAGTCAAAGGATGGTGCTCAACTTATTCTGTTTTTAACTCTTAACTCCCCACAATTTCAGTTATCAAAGCTTCAAGAACAATCCCCAAATACCAAGAGATTACAATACATGTAGAATTTCAAGGTTTGTGTATCTATCACAACTCAGAGGACTTTGGTCCCTTCTGCCACTGTTTTACTAAGGTAAGCCCCTGCTAATAATCACATCTTAGATGCTGAAACATTGACTTTCTGCATTTACATCACAGACTGTATCTAGGGCCCTGTAGAAGATGATATCAAACTAGTTACCTAGAGACCTCTTAAAAGGTGGTTAGAGTTCACACAGTACAAGACACTACCATTTTATAGTAAATAATGAGAGACCACATATACTACCAGACCACCATTTTATGTTCATATACCCCTCCACCATTTTATGTTCATATATCCCTAGCATGCTACCATTTTTCAGCAGTTACATACATACAACCAAAATTCAACTTCATTTTCAAATACCTAATCACACTGCCATTTAATAGTACTTCCACAGAGACCAATGAAAAAACAGTTAGGGTTCACATACTGTACTCCACTAGAATTTCATAATACCTACCAAAGAACACCAAACAGATGGATATTTTTTGCATACCCATAATACTGCAATTTTGCACTATATTCAAATGGTGCAATGAGACATCAGATATGATTCACATTCTCCTTCATACTACCATTTTGTAGTAGTCACCTAGTGACTAGATAAAAAAATGGGCAGGTTTTGCATACCCAGAAAGATCACCATTTTACAGTACTTATCTCATGACTACTGAGAAGCTAGTTCAGGTTCACGTACCTCACCGTGCCACTATTTTACAATAGTTACCTAGAGGGCACTGAGAAGCCTGGTAAGGTTCACATATCCCAACATAGTACCATTCTGCACCAAAGATAGTATATATTTTCATGGAGTGACTTCCAGCTTCACCAAGTTCTCCATGCTTGTACTTCAGACAGATTCAAAAATGCATCACCATGTCACATTCTCTTCAGCTGAGCAAAGTGGGGTAGTCAAGTGACCATTTTTAGCCAAGACTAAGGCAAAAGGCAACACACATACATATATAATACAGAAAAGTACACATAGTAACAGTTAAAATATAAATGAGTGCAACAACATAATGAGATAAATAACATCTTTGGTACCCTAGTATTAATACTTAAGGTAGAAATCATATAGGCAACTATAGTAGTGTATAACAGCAACACGATACCGTTAATACACCAGTATTACAACTTTAAGCAGAAGTCACATAAGGGGCTACAGCTGGGAATAAATACCATCAAAGATAGACGGCATCAGATCGCTCAATTCCTGAATGAAATATATAATGTTTGAGTCTAATTTTGAGATGCAGACCTTTACTGTATCTCCTGATGCAGCTAATGGGAATACAATTTCAATAGAATCTTTGGTACTGCCAAAGGGAATGTTATAAACAACTAGTTATGTGGCACAGCTTGATGGTGCCCTGACTGAAGTGAGTCTGGGTTTTGGAGATGCTGATGAAGAATGGGAGTAAGTAGTTATCATCAATTCACACAACCTGTAGAAAGAGTGACAACAATGTATTTGCAATGAATGTTACCAACTGAAGAGTCATATGCTGAGCCATGAGCAGACCACATGCCTTGCCAAGCAGTCTGAATAAACTGCAGCTGGTCCTAATATACATATGCTATATCAAGTACTGCTATTTGCCCATTCCAAGCCACCAGATGGAGTAGGGTATAGGACACCTAGATAAAGCTGCACCACAATGCATTGTGCTCATCACTGCATAACTGTCTCCAAACTGGCAGTTATTGTTAGCAGCCAGATGATATAATGGATGGGTCAGTATGTCAGCTGGGAAAGGTTAGAGGTTAGGGATGGGATCATACGTCTCAAGCTCCTTGATAGAAAAATCCGGACAAGGCCTACAATAATGGGAGACAAAGGCCCAAAAGTAAGGAGAGATTGCTCTTATAAGCTTCGAAAACTGCTGGAATAACAGGATTTGTGTTAACATGAATTTTTTGAAAGGTATAAAGTCTCAAACTCAAATGTATATCATTATTTAGTGCCTTCAATCCTTAGTGATTTGCCAGAAAAAAAAAATTACATGGAACAGAACAAATATATGAGGCAAAAATTAGGAACATTCTGTGAAATTCTGGACAATTAAGAGATATGGACTGGATGAACCAAGAAATGAAAGGTTTAAAGGCAGTTTAGCAGGGGTGGCTTGTGCTATAGGACTGCAGGACTGCAGCCCTCCCACCTACAAACAAAAAGAAAAACAGACCGTGAAACATAACTAAAGCTACTTTGTGGACTTGGAAGTGCACTGCTGCTGCTTGGATCTGACACATTTAAACAGGTAGAGGTGGTGTGTGTGTGTGTAAATTGCCCCAGTTGCTATATACTGGTGGCTAGAGCAAACTCCTGCTGGTGTGGAAAGGAATACCTCAGGCTTGAACCATGTATCTTGTATGTAGGTGTTAAGGGCCTGAATTCCCTACCCACCACCACTTGTAAAAAGTTTGCAGATTTTTGCCTCATATTTGATCTGTTCTATTCCTCATAATATCTGTGGTTTCTAAATGCTTAAAAGTTTAATATTTGATGGTGCAGTGGTAGCATTGTTGCTTTACAGCTGCAGGCTCTTAGGTTTGATTCTTAGCTGGGGTGCCTTCTGTGTGGGGTCTGCATCTTCTCTTTGTGTGGGTTTGCTTTTGTGTCCTCCCATGTTACAAAGACATGTCTGCTTTATTTCTTCCTGGGCCTCTGCTGAAAATAGTTTTTTTGTTCCAAGTCAGATTGTTCTGGATAACAAATGTTAAATATAATTGACAGGCATTTGAATTTCAGACTTCAGGTTGCTGAATGTTTGATTCGTTACATATTTGATGGTGCAGTGGTAGCATTGTCACCTCACAACTGTAGGTTTTCTGGTTTGATTCTTGGCTGGGGTGCGTTCTGTGTGGAGTCTGCATCTCCTCCCTGTGTTTGTGTGGATTTTCTCTGGTGTCCTGTCATTTTACAAAGACGTGTCTGCAGTATTTCTCCCTGGGTATCTGCTGAAAATAGTTTTTGTTCCATCAGAAGTAAAACTGACAGGCATTTGAATTTCAGACTTCATATTCTTCAGACAATACATAGTAACACAAGCTTTTTATTCTAGCAATTTTCCAAGTTTATAAGATGAATATTTGAAATTTGTCCCTATTTTTGGGACTGTATTCCCCCATTATTGGCTTTGTCCATGTTTTTTGTGCTAAGGTTGACAGCTATGGCAAGAACTGAATTCACTGAATATGTTTGAGGGCTGTATTCCCTCATTACTGGGTTTGTCCAGGTGTTTTTGTGCTAAGAGCTTGACCGCTATGGTGAGAACTGAATTCACTAAATGATAGCCATTTAAGTTTCAGTCTTCCTCCTCTTTTACAAAGCAGCTGATTTGGCATAGTGGTATGTTGCTCTGACTGTTTTATACAAGGATCTTGGCAGTAAAATGTATGGTGGTAACACAGCATTTTTCTTTCACAAAGCAGCTGATTTGGCATAGTGGCATATTGCTCTGACTGTTTTGCACAGGGATCTTGGCAGTAAAATGTATGGTGGTAACACAGCATTTTATTCTAGCAATTTTCCAAGATTATACAAGCAATGTTAAATGTGTCCCTGGTATTTAGGCTTTTGTACCCCCCCCCAATAAATTTTGGCTTTTTCCAGATTTCTTGTGCTGCGAAGTTGAGACGCAGTTGAGTATTGAGTAGATTTTACAAGGAGCTGAGAGCTGCAGGGGAAGAGAAGTTTAGTGCTGCTTATCTGAACTCTACTTGTATTGTTAATAGCACAACAGGTTGTGTACTTGCTTTTGATGCAGAAGGCTGTGGGTTCTACTCCCACAAGGAAGTGGATACTGCCATACTGAGAATGTCTTCCGTGGCGAAGATACTAACTATGAGCCTGTTATAAGTTTGCCATCCATTTCCTATTGCAATATTACTAGCTTATCATTTTTTTAATGTAATATAGGCAATTTATTTCTCAGGGGCAACAGACACTTTATTTTTCGATGAAACCATGAAATATAAAGGTGTTTGCTAGCAGCAACCTCTTCATTAGTTACATATTTTTTTAATGTGGAATTATTTAGATGACTTTTACTTCTTCAGAGATTGTGCATATTTACTGATAATGGTGGACTGTAGAATTGCGCATATTTACTGATAATGATGGACTGTAGAAGTTTGAGTAGACTTTTATGATGGAAATGTTCTGAACTGGGCAGTTTTGTCATTATTGGTGCATGCGTTTTGTTTCATTGTTCAATAAATTTAAAATGCCCTTTAACAACTGTACTGTACTGTACAAAGAATATAATTTAATACAATCAGGAAGGTGTATCAAAGAGCACATGTATGTTTCATTTGCAAGGGGCCTATGATTTGAAAACTGCCCAGAATTAATCTTTATCTGCCACTGGCAAAATGTATTTTCTTTAAATGTGGGTTTCAATGCTGTTTTAATGAATGTGAGTTTCAAGGGCAGAGAAGTTTTAATGCTAAGTCTGTTTTCATTGTGAAACTGCATTGCTTTGTTTAGCAGATGTCTTAGTGTTTGTGCTGTAAAATGCAAAATAAAACTTTCAAATGAAGTCCAAATCATCATAGAAGTAAAGCAGTATGCACATTAGTGTTTATGGTAAATGGAGTGAAATAGCCAAGTAATGGATCATTGGAATGACTGCAGGGGGAAGGCTCCATTCGACCATGTTGTGAGGGGGAATGGGTGGCAAACTCAGACAGCCCCAGCTGAACTATACCTCCCAACTGTCCAGATTTTCAAAGAATGAATAGATTTTTGCTTCTTATTTTTGTTTTTTTTTCCTCATAAAATTTGTGGTTTTCAAGCAAATCATTTAGGAATTAAGTCACTAAATAATGACACACTGAGTTTCAGACTTCATAACCTTCAGAAAAATGCATGCTAAAGTAAGATCTGTTATTCTATCAGCTGTCTCACTTTATACAAGAGCAATTTTTTATTGTTTATATGTTCCCCCAGTATATTTGGCCTTGTCCAGATTTATTGTATTAACAGAGGTACATGCAAATAAATTGCTTTATAGAATTAGGCATAGCCAAACCTCTCAACTGTCCCCGATTTTGGCTCAAAATGTTGCTCTTCCCCCTAATAATCCCTCTGCAAAATAGCAATTTTGGAAGAAAACATGGAGGGTTTACAATTAAGAAATAACTGTAATAATCAGAGTTATAGATTACTTTTATTTCAGAAATGCATGTAGATTATTTTATTTTGTCATCTGCTCAAGTTAGCAGTACTAATATTAAAGTGTCCCTTCTTTGACAGGTTCCCAGCTGTATTGTGTGGCTATTTTATATTTTTGCATCACATTTTTGGTCTATTTTTCATAAAATTGTTTTTTTTTTTTTGGCAAATTAGTGACAAATCATTAAAGACTGAAGTTAGAAAATAATGGCAGACATTTGAGTTTCAGATTTCATACCCTTCAGAAAACTAATGCAAGACCTATTCTATTATCTTTCTAAGATTATAAGAGCAATATTTAAAATATTTTTGGGCCTTTGTCCCCCTTCTATGTATGACTTTGTCCAGATTTCTTGCTCTGAGGTTGAGAGTTATGACAAATGTGTCAGGGCCATCACAGTCAGCCAGAGACATTTTAAATTGTGACATACTTGTTGCACCCCACTCCCCCATGTAGTGACTCTGGAGATGTCCAAGCAAGGTAAGGAGTAGTTATGCAGTGTAAATGTGCAGAGTATCCCCCCATCCAAGGTAGACACAAGTACTACAGTGGCTTTTCATCTATCCTTGATTTTGCAGAATGGTCTGGTTTGTCATATGTTTGTACTGCTGATTTATGCTTATTGCTCAAAGTGCCTGTTGCTCTGTGTTTAAGTAGCAATGCTTACCTGATGGTCATTAAAGCATTGCTACTTAAACACAGTGCCTGTTGCTCTGTGTTTAAGTTGCAATGCTTTAATGACCAGCAGGTAAGCATGTCTGAGATCATAAGATGCAAATAAGCTTTAGTAAGCATACTGTTAAAGAATTGCCACCATTGAAAGCCTTTCTGTTGTTGCCATGCAGAGAATACTTAACTAGATAATGTATAAGCCTTGGGTATTGAAATGCATATAACAGTATTTGTAATAAAGTACAGGATTACATTATTTTAAGAAGCTCATTACACTTGTTGGAGACTTTAAGTCATCTCTGCAGGCTTTACCCATAAATTAAACAGAATGCCAGTCATGTATGGTCCATAACCTGTACAGTAATCCTTTAAGCAATGTATCTTGAGCTTGTTTCTTGTTTGCTTTTCATTTTTTACTTTGATCATGTTTTCCCCATGAAACAAATAGATAGTTGTTAGGCAGCAGGTCTTTTTTGGATAAGAAACATTTTTACAAGTGGGGGCATCACAGAGATTTCTACTTTCAGCGTGTTACTTGGTACTTTAATAAAGCTGAATATAAATTATAATTAGAACTGCAGTGGAAGGAGAAGTGGTTTGAGTTGAGTGCTGCTTGTTTTTCTTATACTTGATTTTGACTGGTATTCCAGTAATGTATTTAAAAAGTAATTTATTTTTTCATGTCTCACAACCTTTTTGTTTCCATCTAGATATTAAGTAAGCTGTCATGCATTGAATGCATTGAAATATTTTTATTCTTCTGCACTTCATTTTGTCTTGATTGGACTCTCATAATGACGGTTTGGCACCCAAGACAGCGTATTTAATTAAAGTTAGTTTTTGTGGTTTTGAGCATAGCCCCTCCCCTTTCTAGTTGGCCACACCCCTTCACATTGACCCCACCCATTCAGCTGTCTCCTGCAGCCCCCCTTTGATTTAAAGTCACCAGCCACCACTGCAGTTTAGTATAGTTCTCTGTAATCAAAGTGTCTATAAATTTTCTCATTATTTTCTCAATGTTTTCCAAGCTAGGTTCTGCACTATTATCTCCACCTTCAGAAACAGTAGGAATGAATATAGTTATAGTGCTGGCCACCTCCACAGATACCAAAAAAAAACAAAACAAAAAAAAAAGAAACGAATGAATGAATGAGTGGTAAGAATATAAACCATTCCAACCGAACATTGGCCTCTTGCATTACATGCTTCTATCAATGACCTTCTGTACTCCACGCGCAGACCCTCTCCAGTGATGTCACTTTTCTTCCTGACGAATAAGATTGTTCATCATTTGTAGGTAAATGCATTACTCCCACATTTCTCCCTCTTAGTTTATGTTTATCAACCCTGTACTTATACAGGCAAAAAAAAAAAAAAAAAAAAAAAAAAAATCATACAAGGCTGATGTTTCAGCATTCATATTATCTCGTCCTCTCTTAAATCTTAAGATTCAGAGCTTTAACTTTGAATATTCACATTTTGAATCTGATTGCAGCATAATTTTCCCTAACTGCTATGTACCCAATATCACTCTGCTGTCAATTCCTTTATGAATTAAAATGAAGTAGCATCATAGTATCACGTGCTTTGAAGCAGTGCCAGTTTACAATACATATATAGTCACTCAGATTTCTCTTCTCTAAAAAAATGAAAAGAAACATTTTCATGCATCAGTCATTAAGCTTATTACTTCATCAAGCTTTGCAGTCCTATACTAGATTCCATGATTTTGTTTTTCTTATTAATCTTGTCAGGAAAAACAGAGTAGTGTCTCCAACATTTCATTCATGCACCTTGCATCTGAAAGCTCTTTTGTTTGAACATGAAACAACCTCTTAACCAAACAATGTCACACTTCAGAGAAGACCTATCTGTAAACTCTCCAGCCCATTGAAGAGACTAATCCCCTGGTACAATCCTGTAATTTAACCTCACAATAGTTCTAAAGGGGATTTCAGTAAAAGTAAGCTGATTTTGATTCACTATTAGTCCATGCTTTTTCTATACCTCTGAACCTACAGCTTACAACACAGTGGAAGGACTTCAGTCTGAAAATGTCACATCCAGAGATGTAAACTTCGATTAAAAACAACAAAGATGGACCAAGTTCACCGTTAGTAAAAGGGGACTCTAACATGAAATGTAGAATTGTGAAACTGTATAAATATTATACATGGCATTACACCATATTCTAAATTATGTCCAGAGGATTTAACCTAGAATTAAAGTATCAGAATTACATCATGGCACTTACATGTGTTTAAGATGCTTTATCTTTCTATTCTGTATGTCTACATTACATTTATTACTACACAAAATTCCATTTCAGTGCATCTTCATAATTTATAACTGCAGTAGCCAGTAGTCTATGTCAGGTTTATTAAAATGAATGACAATCACACCTTTTATGCAGGCCTTTTAAACTAAGACCCATCTCTAGCTCTAAAAAATCATTCAGTTATAGTTTATGGTATGCCCATAATATAAATGCAATACCTGAAGTCAAAAATAACTTCAGCAAACCTTTACCTTTGTTAACTAATCTATATTGGAGGGAGTTATAAATGTCAGGCAACATTTCTGAGTTCAAAGACAACCACAATGTAATGCTTTAGCATGAGGAAATGCAGGATCACATAGGGCTTTCTCCTTGGCCATTCTGTATGTTAATGAGACAGTTTAGAGGACAGGCACATGCTTATTAGCCATGTGTTGTCTCCCCTGGAACCTCATACAGCAAGGCATCTACATGTTGAGCGATGTATGAAACTTGTCAGCTGTGTAGAGTAGCATGACCACTCCTACCACATCGGAGTAGTGAACAAAGCCAAAAGGCCATGTTCAGCCATTGCAATAGAGGTAAGTGGTGGGGAGTTTACTGTTAAGATAGTGTTAGCAGGTGTGTGCATGACTGCATGTGATGTGGCACACCTCATCACTAAGGGCTTTCATCCAGAAAAAAGGAGGTCATTGTCCCACTGTACTCATCCCTCATTAGACCCATTGTAGAGTACAACACCCCGTTTGGTATGTACCTCACAAGACATCTGCAACAGCTGAAAAGGCCTCAGAAATACCTCACTAAAAGAATCACAGGCCTAAAGCAGATGCCCTATGCTGACCATCTTAAAAAACTCCAGCTATACTCTGTGGCATATCGTCTACTCAGAGGCAATCTCTGCTTAACATACAAGGCCATGTCAAACCCTGAGCTGTTGGACATGCTCCACTTAAAGAAATCCCAATCCCTCAGAGCCACACACTCCAGGGATCCAAACCTTGTCATCACAATGAACAAGACATGCTGGAGGTATAGGTTCCTGACCCAGAGACTCCCCATACTCTGGAACAGACTGCCCATATATGTCAAGCAGAGTGCCTCCTTGACCCTCTTCAAAAGGAACCTTGACGATTGGATGAGAGATAGGAAATTCACCCCAGGGATCATGTCAGTCACCCTGCTAGGCAGGGGTCCAGGAAAGTAAATATTGTGGGAAGAAATATCCAGGGAATTGTTATGGCTAGGCTTGTATAGGCCCTAGGGCCAATAGCCTAGTACCAACCTATGAACCGATGAACCTATGAGGGGCAAGTGAGTGAGGGTTTTCCTGGAAGGTAGTGATAGGGGATTTAGTGAAGGTTTGTTAGGTGAGAGAGTGTGTGTGTGTGTGTGTGTGTGTGTGTGTGTGTGTGTGTGTGTGTGTGTGTGTGTGTGTGTGTGTGTGTGTGTGTGTGTGTGTGTGTGTGTGTGTGTGTGTGTGTGTGTGTGTGTGTGTGTGTGTGTGTGTGTGTGAATGGATCAACAGATGATACTGCGAGTGTGATCAGATGGGTAGGAGGCTGTCTGTGTGAGTTAGGTTGGCTGACATACCTCCAAACATCCCTAGGCTAATAAGCATAATTCTTCAACAATGGCTAGGGGACCACTAGCCATAAGAGATATGGAATATATGCAATGTGGAAATGGGGGAGCACTAGCCACCAGGGAGTACATAAAATGTGTGTTGTAAAGTCACATAAACAGTACAGAGATGGGGTAATAGTGGGATGGGGGGCCACTAGTCAGTAGGGCTTTATCTAAACTTTGGTGCCATGACAGCATTTAAAAGTATAGGAAGCAGAGGGGTACTCTAAACTCATGTATCATAATGATACTTAAACCAGTACAGGGGTCGGTGATGGAGGAATACTGGATAACAAGGATTAAGAGATAAAAAATAAGACTGGACTGGAAAAGGTAACATTGGGGATGTTTGGCCAAATCATTGCTAGATAAGGCAACTGTGGTGTGTATGTGTGGTATAGCAGAGAGTGATTGATGGGTGATGGATGGCAGTGCTTACATGATACAGCTGTCACAGTTAACAACAGTGGAAGTCCTGATCTGTAGATCATAGCAAATAAATGAAATGCATAGACATACAAATAAGCTGATAATGTGGTGTTTTCTCATCACAGCTAACATATCTATGAATCACAGATTACCACATCTCTTTAACAGGCCCATTTTATGTCCATACTTGATAAGACATTGTAAGCAGTTCACAAGTCACTGAAAATGTCTCTGTATAGACAAAAAATAAAAAGTCAAAATAAATTAATGACTATTAAGTGGGTGAAAAAAGAAAGAAAGAAAAATGACAAATTTCTGCTCTTCTTTTATGACCAGATCTACACACTCTGGAACAAAAAAAATATGACTGAGCATTGTTAGCATTTAGAAAATGTTCAAAGTCATACTCTAAGAGCAGTTACACTAAAAAAAGCATGTTTATACTAAGGGCAGTAATCATAGTTATTGTACTTAGGAATAGCAGGCAGTTGGCACTGACTGCCCCTATGCACAACTCAGGAGCAATGCACAGATACCAGTTACCCTTATTCACACTGGTTTTAAGTAGCCTAAGAAGATCTCAGGCAAATAAAGATACAATGAGATGTAAACTAGGAGTATGTGGAAAATCTAACACAATCCTCTATGCCTTATTGTGATTCATAGTCACTTTTTACGTGCTCTTATGCCTTGCACAGAAGGGCTAGAAAAATCCCAGCAGTCCCTTTTTCTATCTACGTTGCAATCAATGGAGTTGTATAACTTTGGTGTTAGCAAACCTATTTTCTGAACTTAACAACCAAGATGGCAGAGGTACAGGCAATATTTGTAACATCTACAGACTGCCCGTATGTCAGCAATGCTTTACATAAGAGTACAATTGGCCAATGTGGGCCATTTTGCAGGACAAGAGACACAACTGCTAGTAATAATGGAAAGGCTGCAGTGTGGACAAACAGGTGGTACATTTCCAATATGAGAATGTGTTTTGACCAATCACTTCAGCAATAAGTCCAAGTATGCACAAGCACCAAAATGAAACTTTTCTGCACTGATCCCTTCAGCAGTATGTCCAATCATGTACGGGCACCAAAATGACACATTTACCCCTTGATCTCTTTAGTAATCTGACCATGTATTCACAAACATGTTCTTGACATCAATGAAACCTTTTCCCTTCCCCTCACATCTGTAACATTGCTGCTTACCCATATAAATTCATGGCAATTTATGTGTTTGGTATGGATAAACAAATGTGCAATGCCCCTTGTCTGCATATTAGCTACCCTCTATCTGTCTTATAACTTAAGCACATTATGCTTTTGCGATTGGCAGCAGTGTTTATAAAAAGGTCTCCACATGTGTTTATAAAAAGGTCTTCAGATTTATGTAATCAATTAATTTCTTTAATAATCAATTCATTTCTTTAATAGTAAGATTTTCTTCTGTAGAAGTTCTTACTATTAAAGGAATGAGAACTTAATATTTTTTGTTTTCCTATCTTTTAGTGCCTAATGTTAATTCCTTAGTGTCATTTTAAAGTAATAGTTTTACTCATTTTATGGTTTCAGTTGTTAACATGCCTTCAGTGTCCCCTCCCGATTCCCAGTTATGGTGTCTCCCAACCTTTTGTGCCCCTTAGCATTCCTGTCTCTGGCATGTTTGTCCTGTTTGTCTGAACTTGCATACTCACCTACCCTACTTACCTGACCCTGACATTCCTATGTCCCTTCCCCAATATTCCTTTCTTTTTAAAATAAAATCAAAAATGGGCACATGTCCCAGAAATAAAATGTCCCATACAAAGCTCTCCACTTCACATGTGTTTTCTCTACATACTTGATTCAGTCCAATTGGCTATATAACATAATTGTGTTGTTGTCACCCATCTGTGTTGTGGTAATAGTCCAAATCCATCCAATTTTCTATCCATGTTCATATTACACTGTTGAAGAAGTAGATAGCTATGGTTCTTTCTTAATTACCTTCTGCACATTCCTATATTGCTTCCCCTTTGTTCTTCCCCATGCTTGCTCCCCATTTCACCACTTTCCTAGCTACTCTATTTTCACACCTTTAATCTTATAAAAATAGAATCATACACCACACACATGGAAGAACTGCCCTGTAATAAAGCCCTTCACTTTTTGTCCTCTGTGTTTGCTCAGAGTTTGTCATCATGCACCAGTGAAAAGTGACAGTAAATGGCTCTTCACATCCTATGGTTACCTCTGTGTAATGCTGCTTAAACTCACTGTACCAAAGGAACACAGATTTAAAGCATAATAAAAGTAGTCTTTGAAACATTTACTCAAGCAGTTATTTAGACTGCTGAATGTATAAAAAAGCAAATACATATGTACACTGTTGACATAAATCACTTGACTGTTGTTTATTTCTATACAGTATTTCACTCTCTTCATTTTTTCTCACCTTTGCAGGAATTTTAATGTATTATGTATTGCCATCCTGACACTAAGTGTAAAAGATTAGATTGCCCTGGATTCAAACCTTGTGTCATCTGTGGTATAAACATAAGTTCACTGCTTTTATACCCACTGCCACAAGGAAAGCTAGGCAGCAGGTGTATTTCTTACACTCAGTACTGCCCAAAGTGCTGACCATCATGCTTTGCTACTTAGTGTATTTTCATGAAGGAAGACGAACAAATAGACATATCAGTATTTTCTCAATTAAGCAGAGACTCACATTTACTCATCACTTAACTCCTCACAAATGGAGTAGGCAGTAGCAACAGTCCTTAATGTCAGAACCGTTATGATACAACATTTCCAACATAAACTACAGTATGAGCACCAATGTATCTGCTAGCTACTTCTCCCATAGTATATATGCAGAAGTACTTGTCAAGTTCAAGTTGTATTCATTAAATGTGAATTTCACATGCGTAAACATTTTGCCATTGTTTGTGCAAACCAGTTACTCAGTATTGTGCTATGTAAAGAGTTGTTTTGTGTTTATCTCATCAAATGCCATTGAAAAACACAACCAAAGGGAAGGGATTTATTAGTGACTGATCACATATTTACCCAAACTCATATGTACCCTGCACCTATGCATTTGAAAATGGATATGTCAGTAATAGGTCAAATGTCAGGTGCACTACAAAAATAAGTAGCACAATTGAATTAGGACATTATTTAAAAGTATATATTGACAATAGACACTGAGATTGTTTTATACATGTCTTACTGTGGACATTAATTCATTACATATCAACACACATACATCAACACTTGCATTCATGCTGATCACAAAATGTGTATGTGTGTGTGTGTGTGTGTGTGTGTGTGTGTGTGTGTGTGTGTGCGTGTATCTGTATGCATGCACATGTGTGTGTGCATGTGTGACTGAAAGTGTGTAATGTACACAACATATTGCATAACAGCTGCATGTATGTCTCAGTTCTACAACATACATTCTTGACAGCTTATTGCATACAGTTTAAGAACCCCTGTCTTTTAAAGTATATCTGCACATTGAAACTAAAACAGAAAAGCCAAAGTCCACACTTTGCACATCACTCTCATAATAGGATATGTTACCTGCATCATAGAATGATGATGTCATCATTTATAAAGAAGACTAAGTGATGGCACAAATATTAACTAATATGTTCTGCAGATGGAGCAAAACAGTTAGGTAGGGGTTCAATTAACACAACAGCCAAACTGTGTGTGTGCCTGGTTGTGTAAGTGTGCGTGTGTGTGTGTGTGTGTGTGTGTGTGTGTGTGTGTGTGTGTGTGTGTGTGTGTGTGTGTGTGTGTGTGTATGTGTGTGTGTGTGCATAGTCAAAAGAGCATGAGTCTATATCCTACTATCATCAATCAAGCCTCATAAAGAAAAAAAATGTTTGCATTCTTACATGCCTACATAGCCATTTCATACAGGTCTCCCAACATCTTCTCACAAACATGCAGTGATGATGTCATCTGTTATAAAGTGTTCTGAAACAGGATAAAAAACAAACTTGTGCTCTGGTGTTTGCACTAAATACTGTTGTCTAGCATGTATAACTTGTTAGGTAGGGGTTTTAAGAGCATGAATCTGTATCCTACTATCAACAATTGAGTCTCATGAAGAACAAATTTTTTTCAGTCACACATGCCTACTCAGCCATTTCATTCAAGCCTTCCAACCAACATCTTCTTCCAAATATTCACTGATGATGTCATCTGCTATAAAGTGTTGTGCAACAGTATAAAGGTCTGTCTTGTGGTGCTTACATTAAGTACTGAGTTATGTATATAGCTAGGCAGGGGTTCTAGTCTCATGGTAGTCAACTTGTGTATGTGTGTTCAGTTATTTCACATTCAGGTGACCATTTTAGAAAAGCACTTGAGACATTCCTTCTACCATCTTCTTCTCACCAGTCACTGATAATGTTATCTGCTATAAAGTGTCCTCTGATAGGTAAAAGGTCAGACATTTGCCACGGTGCCTGCATTAAGTACTGTGTTCTATAGATAGGTAGGTAGATAGAGATTCTAATCTCATTGCAGTAAACTTGTGTATTTGTGTTCAGTTAGCTGTCATTGTGGGGACCATTTTAGAGTGGTGAGTGAGACATTCCTCCTCACATCTTCTCAAAACACACTGATGATGTTGTGTGCTATAAAGTCCCATCTGATAATATGAAAGTCAGACTTGTGCCATTGTATTTGTGATAAGTACTGCATTCTTTAGTTAGGTAGGGTTTCTAATCTCATGAGAGTCAACTTGTGTGTTTACATTCAGTTGTTTGTGATTGTAGAGATCATTTTAGAGCAGCATGTGAGAAACTTTTCCTAACACCTTCTTTTCAAAACACACTGATGATGTTATATGCTATAAAGTGTAGTCTGATACTATGAATGTCAGACTTGTGCTTATAAGTACTGTGTCCTGTAGGTAGGGGTTTCTGAACTCACTGCAGTCTACTTGTGTGTCTTTGTGTTCAGTTAGCTGTCATTGTGGAGACCATTTTAGAGGAGCATGTACAACACTCCTGCCAACATCTTCTCAACATACATTGATGATGTCATCCTCTATAAAGTGCAGTCTGACACTATTTAAGTTAAACTTGTGCTGTGGTGCTGATGTTAAGTATTGTTTTTTACAGCTTTTGTAACTAGATAAACAAAGAACTGTAGTAACCCAGCCACAAAGATTGTACAAATAACCAAAAACATAATTTCCAGGCAGACAGCAACACAAAAAAATACTGTTTCTTTTACTCAGGTTTAATTGATTTAGTGTTTTCCTCTCTGTAATGGAGACTTCTTCAGAATAAAAACATATTGCCCTAACATGGATTAAATAGCCATAAAACATAAATAATTGGGTAAACAATGTGCCTAGCACACTCCCTTATCCCACTAACCTATCCAAGCTCATTATAGTTGGAAGAATCACCTGTTTCCAATGACTTAGTCTTCTCAATTGAAATAGCCTACTAATTTCACATTTTAGAATGTTTAGCAGGGGTTTACCCAAATGTTGCTCTTCTGCATCCCAAAAGGCATCTAATAGGTCCAAATGGTTGAACCAGGGAAACTTCCCAATAAAATCTGTTTCCAATGAGCCCCAAACTCTGTTCAAGCACTTAGACAGAAAATCATATTGCATAGCTTTAAAATATAACTGGATGTACAACATATCCTGAACTCCATTAGATATACCTATATCAGTAGCAGCTACCAAAAGTCATTATTAATTTAAGCCAGTTCTCTTCAATGTGACCTCCTGACCACAAAAATTCTCTCATACAGGATTTATGACTGCATCACAGTCTGGTCTGGCACTGTCCAGAAGACTAACCCAGGTACAACAAATGAGGTAAGACATGCCAGAAATGGGTAGCCATCTATCTTGTTTTCACATGTGTCCAAGCAGGGTTGAATTAATAGGAATACTTTCTGAAATACAAACACTTGTTTTCTGAAATACCTTGTCACTGTTGGCACACAGTTTCAGTTTTAAGCTTATTTATGTTTGCAGAATATAATTGGCTAATCTAAAATGAATGAATGATATCTTAGCTTGATTGGTTCTATTTCCATTAAATAAGTATCAATGTCACAGTAAGCTGAATGCATTAATCTCTCCTTGACTGAATGGCCATTTAAACAGTACAATGTTTTTAAAGAGAAAATAGTTGCTGTATTAGTTCTTCTAGTTTTATAATTTTTTTATTGACATGCTGTCACCTTACCTACTGTAATCATGGCTTTTTACACTTAACTTTGATTGATGCATAAATTGAATGATTTTAGCTACAGTATTACATTTATAACAACTGCTTTTGTTATTAGTATGGCAAAGTCTGTGCAAGTCAACAGAGAAATGCATGTACTGATTTTTTAGTCTCCTTTTTATGTTTTATCAAGTGTTTGCTTTATTCTGTACTACAGATGTGACTCTTTTTTCCTGTGAGGCATAACTGACTTTTGCTCACATTTCTTTCTCTTTTATAACATGTACTTGTTTAATGGTATAGCTGGGACAAAGATTAAGCCTTTCTGCAATAAAATCTGAAGTGCTTCAGCCATTACTCACTTTAAAATGTCATTTTTAATCCTTTGCTTTTTTTAGCAATAAACTTATTCTGAGATATATTTTTATTGTTATATTATAAACAGCTACCAAAAGTTTTCTTAAACGGCTAAATGTCTGTTTGTATCTTTTCTCCTTGTTTTAATAGTTCTGACCCAGTTGCTACTAAGAACATGTTCGCTAGACTCATGGGCCCTGCACTCGCCTGCACATTGAATGACTGCTATTTTATAAGCATCTCAGTATATTTGTTTCCATATGCTGACATTTTAAGAATTCTTAACCCTCTGGAAAATACTCATGCTAAATGATAGGCTTCAAAACTTAGGCTCTGCTGTTGCAGTTTGTTATAAGAATATGCTTTCTGTCAGATTATTTATGCAAAGGATATAAAATCAGCTGCACACATTTTTCTGCTGTTTTTAGCATTATAAAGCAATGTCTAAATGGCATTGTTTCAACAAGCAAAGCCTTCAAAAAGAATGTTACTTTTTTCCAAGTAACTGTTCCAATGACTCTTCTGTTGAAAGGAAAATATTTTGCAGTAAAAAAATGATGGGCTATGACCCAGTTGCTCAGTATGGTTAACCTCCATGGCAGTGAGCTGAAACACCACAAAACAAAATGTGCAAGATGTAAGCCATGAATAATATATTTCAAAGTGCTTATTTTTGTATAAATGTTACGTTTTTCTTACTAAAAAGGGAAGGATATCCCACAGCTCACACAGTGTTTGCAGAATATAATTGGCTTATCTAAAGTGAATGAATGAGCTCCTAGCTTGAATGGTTCTATTTGTATTAAATAAATATTTTTGCACAGAGGGCATCATCATTAAATTTTAAATTTGTTATTGCCTAATACCATGAACACTGGAAGGTGCTATTATAGTTAAGAAATGGGCTCATGCATCACATTTTAAATATTTAAATATGTTTTTATTCTATTTTGATGTTAACTAGTTCTTTTGTTGGTAACGTAATAAATCTCAAGAAAGCACATAATTGGTTGAAAAGAGGGATGATCAGAAATTATTACTAATTGTAAATCATATGTAATATACATTTCTAAGAAACCTATTGAGAGATGGATAATATATCAAACACAAATATATTATTCCTGTTGATATGTAATTCAGTACACAATCTTCTTCATAAGTACTCTTTTTGCATTCATAGTAGCTAAGCAAGGAAAAAAGCCCCAACTGCTATATATGACAACTAAATATATGTATTTATGTTTTCTCAGTAACATTGTAAAGGTAACATATTTAATTGTTTTGTCTGAAATATAGAACAGAAAAGTGCTATTTAAGAGTGTTTAGAGGCTTTGCATCTCTTGCATCATTATATAGTCTATTCAAGAATTAAATCTTCAACATTTGAAGCAGTCTTTTGTGGACATTATAGACATATTCACTTTAAAAAGCAATCAGAAAATTTAGAACACACCGAGATGCTTAAAAAACATTTCCAACTGTAACTGCGGTGGTGGTGCTGCGGTAGCGTTGTTGCCTCACAGTAAGACGTTGTCCTGTTCGATTCTCCGCTAAAGCATCTTCTGTGTGGAGACATGCATGAATGGGTATACCTTCGTTGAAAGTTGTGCGTCAGGGCTGGCAACTCGGCACGTAAAAATCTACTGCCAATCATTAGCGGACCGGAGTTCCGCTGTGGTGACCCCTAACTGGGAAAAGCCGAAAGACACAACAACAACATACTGTTTCCAATTGTGAGGATTTTCCTCTGGTATAAATATGCTTGCTGAAGTAGAAATGTAAAGTAATAATACTGGTAGTTTTAAAAAGCATCTTTCCTGGTGCTTCTATTTTCATATGAAAAAGTAGTAACATTCACAATATTAACAATGAAAATTGTTTAATGTAGAATTACTGTGACTTATATTTCAATGTATAGTTTTACATTGCACTATTAAGATGTAATTTGTTCCCTTGTTTAAAGTGTACTTCATGTAGAAAGTGGCAGTTATAACTGTAAGAAAAGAGTTATTTATTTATTTATTTATTAATTGTATTTTGACATGTTTACCAGGATGGTCTGTCTGCATCAGGAGAATACGCTTTCAGTGGCAGCCTGGGGAGAAAAACTCCAACAGTACAAGATCAATAATATACAAGAAGTTGTTACAGATACACAGCAATACAAAATCAACAATATACAGAAAGAAGTTGATACACATACATGTAAAAAGACACTTGAATCTGCATTTAGATATTGGCAGTAGAAACAATCATATATACATATAGTACATGCTATTGAACCTGACCTTGGGATATTAGTGCACTCTTTTGAAGGATCCCTGTGATCTAGACAGTTTTATAAATGGTGTGCCTTATTATATATGGTGTTTATGTTAGTACTTTGCAGTGATACTACTGACAGAGGAAACAAACGTATAACACATGTTATACAACCTAGCCTTGGGACGTCAGTACACTCTGTTGAAGGGTCACTATGGTAGTCAGTTGTTGTGGTAGTAGTACTTTATTTTATGGTATGGTTATGTTAGTCACTTTATAGTGATATAGTGAAGGCACTGTTATAGGAAAATAGAGGGTGGATTATTAGATGAAAGAATGTTAGAAGACTGTTAGCATTCGGTAGTGTTTGGTGAGTAGAAATAGGCATCTAAGAGATATTCTGGAAGGTAGGACATATAGAAAGGGGGGGTGGAGAAAGTGTTTGAGACATTATCCAGGAATAGAACATGAGCACAGCCAAGAATTGTGAAGATGCTGCTTTAGGAATTTTTGGAATGGTACAAGATTTGGAGTACTTCTGGTCAATAGAGGGAGTGAGTTTCATGCTTTAGCTGGACTGTGAGAGTATAAGCTCTGTCCAGGTATTTTAGAGGCTTTTGAGATAGTTACACGTTTGATGATGTTGTTCAGGGCAGGGCAGGCTAGAGGCTTATAGATTATGTTGTGTAGTGTTGTGAGTTAGATATAGAGGAGATGATTGGGACGTTCTAGCCAGTTTAGTGTTTACAGTGGTCTACACTGATGTGTACTGGTTTTTGTATTTGTGGCAAACTTTGCCACTTTGTTGTAGCATTTCTCCATTTTGGAATTAATAGAAGTCTGTAGGTTAGAGAAGATAGAGGCATCATATAGTAGGGAGGGTAGGAGAAAGTTTTTTAATAGGGTGATCTTGGTTGATGCAGTCAGGGAGTATTTGTTTCTGTACAGGATGCCACATTTCTGTTGTTTTTTTTTTTTCTTATATTTTGTTGGACATGGAGATCAAACTTTAACTGATTATCAATAGTTACACCTATCATTTTAATCTAGTGGGCTATTTCCAGAACAGTATTATCAGCCATGTATATTTTGAATTAGTTTCTGTTAGTGGAGAGTTTTTTTTTAGAGAGGAAGAGAAGGAGTTTAGTTTTTTTGCGGGGTTGGTGGGTGGGGTTAGGAATAGTTGATAGTCAATGAGCCAGGATTCAAAAGTAGAAAATGTATGTTGTATGATTGTGTGCTGTATGATATCCATGAGGTAACAAATATGACAGTGTTTGCAGACTATTTGACAATATAACAGTGTGCAGCTAGAAAAATTCTAATTACATTCACATTTGATGTTTACATTTTTTAAAAAAAGAAAACTTGCTGTAAAGGTATGCAGGTACAGTAATCCAATCAAAAGTTAAACAGAAAATGTGGCTCATATGAAAATATTAGCATTTATTTGAGAACCAATAATACACTTGCTGTAATATAAACTGCATGATATAGCAGAAATGCAACATGAATGCATCAGACACTGTTAAATAAAAAATCCGCTATAAGCGGACTGAATGCCTGTTGCTTTGACATCGGAAGTCATGAAGACCTTTGAGAGGCTGGTGTTGGCTCACTTGAAGGATATTACAGCTCCCTCATTGGACCCCCTTCAGTTTGCTTATCGAGAGAACCAGACAGTGGATGATGCATTTCATATGGGCCTGCACTATATCTTGCAACATCTTAACAACCCAGGGACATGTGCAAGGATTCTGTTTGTGGACTTCAGCTCTGCATTTAATACAATAATTCCAGAACTTCTTCACTTGAAACTCTCCCACCTTTCTGTTCCTGCCTCCACCTGTCAATGGATCACCAATTTTCTAACCAATAGGAAACAGCAGGTGAAACTGGGGAAATTGACATCTAGCTAGGTGCCCCCCAGGGATGTGTGCTCTCCCCACTGCTATTCTCCCTCTACATTAATGACTGCACCTCTAAGGATCCCTCTGTCAAACTTATTACATATGCAGATGATGCAACTATCATTGGGCTCATCAGGAATGGTGATGAGTCTGCATATAGATGGGAGGTTGAGCAGCTGGCCCTTTGCTGTAGTCAGAATAATCTGGAACCGAACACTCTTAAAACTGTGGAGATGACAATGGACTTTAGGAGTAGTACTACAGTATTATCCCCCCACTTTATATTTGATACTGCTGTGTCAGTTGTGGAATCCTTCACGTTCTTGGGATTTATAGTCTCCCGGGACTTGAAGTTGGAGACCAATGAAGGGCCCATCATAAAAAAGGCACAACAGCGAATATACTTTCTGCAGCAGCTGAGGAAGTTCAACCTCCCACTGTTGATTCAGTTCTATACAGCAGTCATTGAGTCTGTTCTCAGCTCATCCATAACAGTGCGGTTTGCACCTTCATCTAATCATGACAAAAATAGGTTACATCAAATAGTCAGGTCTGCTAAATATATCATTGGTGCTAGTTTGCCGTCCTTACAGGACCAGTACTATTCAAGCATCATGAAAAGGGCAGGAAAAGTCATTACCAACTCTTTACATGCAGGCCACCATCTTTTTGAACTATTGCCATCAGCCAAGTGTTATAGATTAATATGTACCAAAACAAGCAGATATAAGAACAGTTTTTTCCACAGGCCATCAAGTTCATAAACAGTTAACTCAGCTTATTAGGTTGGGGTATTCTTTTTTTCCCAAGCCTCCAAGGATTCTGCAGTATTCTTTACATATTTTTAATACTTGTTTCTTTCAGAGTTTATTTCAGTATTTCTTGCACTTTGCACCTTGTATGTAGTACATGTATATGTATATTTACTTTTTTGTCTTATTCTTAATAGTTGCATGTATGTCATTTGTCTTGTTCTTAATAGTTGTAGGTAAGTCATTTATGTAATTCATACTTGTATATTCACTGACACCGGAGTCAAATTCCTTGCAAGCATGCAAACTTGGCCAATAAATGTGATTCTGATTCTAATTGTAGAAGAAGAAGTGAGTATGGAATAGTTAACTGGTTCAAGACTGAGGAAGGAATGTGATAAGGTTGTTATTATATGACCCTATTTTTTTAAGTTCTACACAGAATATCTCATACAAAATTAGTTGAAGTGACCAAGTCACTTAGAGCCAATTGTCACTTGTCCATATCATGCTATCTAGGAGATGTTATGCAACACAATGCTGTACCATGTAGGGGCAGTGCTGGTGCCCAAAACTCCATTCATTTTTGGATATTAAGAAGCACAAGGTATCACTTAAGAAGAAAACGTTGAGACATCACCTGAAAAGTTTTACATGTCAGTTCACTGCTGGAGAAGCCTTGATCATGGTCTCCTACTATTAAGTGATGCTGACCCATAGGTACTGGTAATTATTGATGTATTTATTTATCTATGCATGTACTTATTTATTTATTTATTTATTTAATTTACTAGGGTAGGACATTGATCATATGCAGGCTCAGCCCAGGTTAGATACACAGTAACAACAGTAAAGCAACATTAAAGGTATACATTTAAAGATTCATAGGTTCATAAGTGGTTACTAGGTTATTGGAAAAAGAGCCATCTAAGCCTAGCCTAGGCCAGCTTTCCCCAAATTTACCAAACTACTGCTGACTTGTCAATACTCCAAAGAATTTTAAGGTTACAGTATGGGTCTGTATAATTAAATTATACAGTAGAGCTATGTAATATAATATAATATGATATAATATGATATAATGTGATGTAACATCGTATAATATAATATAATATAATATAACATCATATAATGTAATATAATATAATATAATATGATATAATATAATATGTGATATAACATCATATAATATAATATAATATAATATAATATAATATAATATAATAAAATATAATACAGATACAAAAAGTATATGCACTTCTGTACAAGGAGATTTAAAAAGAAGTAAAATAAGGAGTATACAGTATACACTGCATAATACAGGTATTATAGGTTAGGTAAATGTGGTACAGCCAATAGAATGGACACCGTATATACAAGTATGGAGGAAACTTTCATCGGTATAGAGAGTAGAAATTGTAGAATACCAAGAGCTTCAATAAAATAGCTAATAACAATAACCAAAGTGGATATTATATATAGAGCAGGGAATGGATAGGGCAGACACGGAAGCAGTGGGAATGAGTTTATAAATTGGAGAGATTAGAAGATTGAGCAGCCAAGATTTTCTGGGAAGAGTGCAATAGTGCAATCATGGGAGTTAGGTGACATGGCCTGTATTTGATTTGTGCATTTATATTGCTCATTTTGATGTTGTTTGAACTGAAGTTGAACTGTTGGTAGTCTTTGATTTCAATAAGATCAAGTGGCAAAGATTGTCATGGCTTAGGGTTAAGAAAACATAAGCTGTGGTGTTTGGAATGAAGTCCTATAGATGGAATTATGAAAGTAGGACTTAGGTTCATAGGTTCATAGGTTCATACTAGGCTATCTGCCCAAGGGCATTTATAAGCCTAGCCCATAGTTATGTAGCTTTCGCCACCCCTTTAGTTTGAATAAAAACTATGCCTATCATTTTGCTGTGCCTCTGTCAAGCAGTGACACTGAAGTAATCCCTGGGGTATATCTGCAATCTCCCATCCATTGGTCAAGATTCCTCTTGAACAAGGCCAGAGAGGTGCTCTGCCTCACATGTACCGGGATTTTGTTCCACAGCATAGGGAGTCTCTGGGTGATGAATCTGTCCCTCCAGCACGTTCTATTTATAACCATGTCAAGGTTTAAGTCTCCCACCCTTGTGGTTCTGAGGGATCTAGATTTTTTGAGGTGAAGCATATTCATCAAATCTGGGTTTGACATGGCCTTATATGTCAGGCACAGGTCACCTCTGAGCAAGCGGTATGAGACTGAATAGAGCTGGAGTTCTTTCAGTCGGGCAGCATAAGACATATTTTTGAGACCCTTTATCCTTTTGGTGAGGAACTTTTGGGGCCTTTCAAGCTGCAGCAGGTGTCTGGTCAGATACATTCTGAATGGGGCATTGTACTCAATCATAGGTCTAATGAGTGATGAGTACAGGGGGACGATGACCTCCCTTGATCTACATGTGAATCCCTTCATGATCAGGTGGGCGATATAGAAGGTTTTCCTAACTACTTTAGCAACATGAGTGTCAAACGAAAGGCTACTGTCAACCTGGGTCCCCAGATCCCTGATGACTTTTTCTGTGCTCAGTGGATTGCCATCTATATGGTAGCTAGGGGTAACCTTGTTTTTCCTGAAGGGTATGACTATGCATTTTTTGGCGTTTAACTTCAGGCCATGGCTCTGGCACCAGTTATCCATTTCTGTGAGGCCCTTCTGGAGGATATCTGTGTCAGATGTGTTTTCGACTATGGCGCCCAGTTTGCAGTCATCTGCAAACTTTGTCAGCCATAACCCTCCTGTGTTTGCTTGTACTTCAGAAAAGTAGATGCCGAACAAGAGTGGACCCAGGACTGAGCCCTGTGGGACACCACTTGTGACAGGCTTTGAGTCTGACATGGCTCCAGCAACTCTGACCCTGTGGGTTCTGTCACTTAGCCAGTTTGCAACCCATCTTGTGATGTATGGGTTTACATTCAAGCTGATGAGTTTTTCGATGATACCTGAGTGGGGTATTGTGTCGAAGGCCTTTGCCAGGTCGAGGTAGGCTGTATGGACTGCCTTTCCTCATCAATGGCCTTGGTGACAGTCTCGAAAAAGTC
Organism: Protopterus annectens; assembly: GCF_019279795.1. Lineage (NCBI taxonomy): Eukaryota > Metazoa > Chordata > Ceratodontiformes > Protopteridae > Protopterus > Protopterus annectens. The sequence goes on along the minus strand of NC_056728.1, from coordinate 1,659,080,789 downwards.
AACCAAGTTTAAGAGGCAGGATCTGCCTTTGACAAAGCCAAACTGGGTTGGATCCAAAGTCTGCAAGTTCCCTATGTCTTTATTTATGAGTTCCATTATGATCCTCTCCATGGCTTTGCAGATAAGGCTTGTCAAGCTAATGGGGTGGTAATTTCCAGGGTCTGTGGAGGCACCGCCCTTATGAAGTGGGACCACAGTCACCGTGCGCCACTCCTTGGGTACGTATCCTGAGGTGAGGCTAAGATTAAACAGCTGTCCTAACTGTGGGTTTAATTCCTCGTTGAGTTCGTGAAGCACACAGCCGGGGACACCATCCGGTCCCATGGATGCTGTGTTTTTTGCCTTAGTGAGGGCAGTTCTCACCTGGGCGTTGGAGATGTTTCGGGGGCTACAATCCTCTGGAATAGATATCTCTCCTTTTGGGGGGGAGGGGGGGGAGAAGTTTGCAATGAGCCTGTCAGCCAGTATGTTGACAATGTGTGTAGGTTCAGTAATTTTCACATCATTTTGAACTAATTCTGAGCATATCTGGGAGTTTCCTCCTAGGTTTCTAACATAGCTAAAGAAGGCCTTATGATTCTCTTTAGAGTCCTTGGCGATTTTTCTCTCAAAATTTGCCTTGGATGATTTTATGAGAGCTCTTAGTTTTTTACTTATAATGATCAAAGGTGTCTTACCTTTCAAGGATTTTGCTCTATCTTGTAGTAGCTTCCTCCTTTTGTTGTAGAGCTTGTTTATGGCTGGGGTCCACCAGACTGGACGCTTGCCTTTGGTACAGAGAGTCTTAGTTTTGTTTGGGATTGCCTGATCCATGCAGTCCTGTAGGTGCTGGTAGAAGGCATTTGTAAGTGATTCAGCAGTTTGAGTAATGTTTACCACTGGCTCAGGGGCCTTAAAGGAGACCACACTAGTTTTTAGAAGTGTGAAATCGGCTTTTGAGAAGTTTTTCACTGTGGTCTTTTTTGTTTCAGGTGGGGGCGGGATGAGGACCTCCAGCGAGATTAGTTTATGATCTGATCTCACTAGTGAGGGGTATACTTCGGTGTTGAACATTTTGATCCCATGTTCGTGATGATGAGATCAAGTATGTTTTCTCCTCTTGTGGGGATGGTGACTAGTTGTTCCATGGCATTTGAGTTTATGAACTCCAGGAATCTTTGGGTTAGAGTGTTCGGGCTTGAGTAGTGTTCCCAGTCTATATTAGGGTAGTTGAAGTCACCTAGTATGATGGTGTTTGGAGATACATTTATCCCCTCCAATGTTTTCAGGAAGGCCATGTGAGGTTCCTGAGTTTGAGAGGGTGGCCTGTAACATGTTACAAATTGCAGAGCAGTCTTGCCTATGGTTAATTGCACCTGGATGGTCTCCGATGCATCGTGCGTTGCCACCAACCTTGAGGTGTGGGTGTCCTTTATGAATATGGACACCCCTCCTTTCTTGGTGTTGTCCGGATTTTGGGGCCGGAACGCATGATATGAGGTGAAACCTGTTAGTGCTGGGGTGCTCTCAGGAGCCTTGAACCAGATTTCTGTCACAGCACAGACATCGATGTTCTCCATATTGAGAAGGGCCTCGAGTGCGTGCATCTTGAGATTGAGACTTCTGGCATTGAGCAGCATTACCCTTAGTTTTTTTCCTTTTTGGTGTTCTAGGGTGGTAGGTTTAGAATTTGAGCCTTGCCTAAAAAAGGCACTATGGGGGTGGCAAGAGCCTTTGCCAATATCTGGAAGCCCAGGGGTGACAGGTGCAAGCCGTCCCTTGCGAAGCAGCGTGGCTTGTCCAGCATGTCATCCCAGGCAGACAGACATTGCCATGACTATTAATGGATTAGTGTTTTAGGTTATAATTTGAGTTAGATTTAGTTTCATAGTTAGGGGGTTTCATGTGCCATGGTGCAGAGGTTTGAAAAGAAGGGAGACAAGTAGGAGGTTGACTCTGGCTTGAATGGGAAGTCAATTTATCTTTTCCAAGGAATTGCAGAGATGTTCATCCTGAGTCATCTGGTGATGAAATAGCAGATTTTAGTATTAAGTGATTGTATGGTGGAAGTTTTTTTTTCTTTTTAGGCAGTTATGAGTAAGGGTGGGTCATATTCTAGTTGTCCAACTAGAAAGCCTTTGCCTAAGACTGCTCTAACAAGTCGTGAGAGGAAATGAAAACTCTTTTGAGCCAAGAAAAGGAAGTAGTTGGCTTGCGGAATGTGTTCCTGGAAATTGAGGGACTGGTCAAGCCAAATGCCAAGGCATCTAAATGATGTGGTGGATTCACTTAGGCTGTTGTCTACGTCTTGATATGCAAAGGGCTTTACAGAGTCGCTTCTTTGTATCAAAGAGCATGGACTTCTCTTTTATAGGGTTAAGAATTAGTTTTTCTAGAACAAAGCCAATTGTCTAGTTGTAGAAGGAGACCTTGCAGTTGATTTTGGAAGATGTTGTCAAAAGGGTTAGATCTATAGATAACCATCAGTGTGAAGGCATTTCTAGTCTCTGGGTATATATTATATCATCAAACTGTCAGTTCAACGAATGGCATTTCATCGGAAATGCTGTTCATCGTTCATCAACCCCCCACTAATTATATATACCAGCTCTGAGATCACACTACAGTGGTGAAAGGGCACATTTCCCAATCCTTACAATAATGCAATCTCAATAAGAACAGTTTGGCAAATGGCATGTTCGACAAAATGCCATTTGAAATGCCATTCAATGATCTGTTCTTCTGATGATATAATAGGGACCCCCATTCTCTAGCCTCTGTCATGTGGGTGTGCAAATTGTAAAGAGTAGTGCAAGATACTTGAAAAGGCCACAGAAGAGCATCATTATCACAAGTAAAGACTCCATCATCATTTTGATAACTTTACTGTAGACAAGTTTAATAATTACTACAGCTGGGGCAAAAGTGGTAGATATATAAGTGACCTGTTCAAAAGCTTTACATTATACAGATATGTTTTTAGAAAATTGGTGCACATTTCTATTGGATGGATACTAGACGTATGTGGGCAGTGTGAATGATAAATGCAGGTTATCATCAGACTGTGTGAATTATCATTGTGAAATGATTTAAAGCCAAATTTATGGGATGATGTTAGTATGTACAGAATATGAAACACTGTTTCTGGTTCAGTTTTCTAAAAAAAATACTTTTGTGTTGCCAGATATATGGATGACATTATACTCGTATTTCTGTTTGCCAAACATATGTGTAACATTATCACTCACATATACCAGTGTTATATAAAGAAAGTGTGGATTTCTTATTTCATTACTATTGGATACATGTTTATTTCTGGCCATTAGGAGTGTACTCAACACACTACTAAAGCAGGACAAATTGGGCATTTGAATCACAGTATATCAATTTACTGATAAGGACACTTAAAAGTTATTTTTCTCTTGGAATGCTATTTCCAAAATATCTGCAATAAAATTTTAGGTCCAAGTATTCAACACTGTTAGCCTGCAGTATACTGTTAATTTCTGACTGCCATTTACAGAGAAAATATGAAACCATTTTCCCTTTAAATACTTTTATTCTAAGTATGGAAGCATTAGGACAACTAACACAAATGAAAACTATTTATATGACCTCCATCTGGGGAAGCCAGTTCTTAACTGATGTTTTTAAAATTTGGCCAAAACTGGTAGCTCATTAATGTTAAAACATTGATACATAGCACTTCCAATGTCCAGCCTTTACAGCTTTGCTAATATCTTGTGAGTGCTTTTGATGACCAGCTGTGAATATTTGTTTCTATAGTTTGTTTATTATTATGAGATGCTGCTTATTTTTGATCTATTGCACATCTGTATTTCTTAACACACTTCACTTTGTTAAACATACATTTGCATAGATGTGACTGTTTATATCAGAAATAGCAAGTCAAATCTCAATAGACAAAGAAATCCCTGGTGTGTTTCTTGTATAGAAGCAAAATCTTGGTTTATATTTTCATCAGTCATAAGCATATCCATTTTATGTTTGGAACTTCACAATTTTCTGTCTTTATTAAAGATAGTACTGTCTAGAATTTTCATTTTCTTTGGTCTCCAAACCTTTACAGCTTTTTTTCTGATGGAGTTTAAATAAGTTTACTTTTGTATTCATTTACTTAAGTGAGTTTGAATAACTTGTCAGGCCATTTGAAAGAGATTAAATCACTTAATATAACAATTATATCTGATAAGCTGTCAATCAAAATTTAGATCATTCAGGGGAGAAATATTTCTGGATAGTTTCATGACTGACTAAAGTGAATTTTTTTTTTAATTCCAAAGCATGTCAGGTTATATCCGAAACAAAGAGATCAGAAAATACCTTGTAGATCAAAGTCATCAACTATTAACATTATTATTAGCGTTAATTGATGGATAAAATGAATGCAATAGAGAGAAGTAGTATATAATCTTCTGTGGATCCCTAGTGATATCTGCATTGCTTACTGTACTTATTTCCTCGTTTCACTTGAAAGGAAGTTACTGTTTGTCGTTTTTGCATTTAAGTTACCTGTAACACATTGCATTTAAGTTACCTGGCACTTGCTCACTAAAGCAATTATATAAGTCAGCTCTAAAAAATTAAAAGCACTACACCCTCACAAACTCCCCTTGAGTACCTTGTTCCCCATTGGCCCTTTTTTCAATTATAAAGGAATTCCCAATACTATTCTAGCATGTCCAAAGGTCAGTTGTCAATCTCCTCTCCGGTCCAGCTGGTGAATCTGTGAATCTTGAGGCAATGTTACAACTGCCTCATGTACACAGACAACCCTCTCCTCCTCCCAACAAATTCCAACACATGTGAGAGATGCAACCATATAGCCAAACTGGAGGCTAAGCTCTCTCAACTCAGTACTGGCGTAACCAGTCAGGAGGAGAAGGAAACCACACTCACTACAATTCCAGTCTCACATAGACCTACCACGACAACAAACCAAACACATAAACACACAAAAACATACTCGGAGGCTCTAAATAAAAATCTGCCTAAGCAGCAGAGACCTCCAAAGCAGACACCCAAGCAACCGCTACCCCAAAACAAAACACGTGCAACACATAGCTCACAAAGCCAGTGTGCCGAACAGTCACAGCCCTTAAGGCTAAACAACACACCTGATACACTTGTAATAGGTGACTCTATCGTCAGGCACACTGACTTCCTGCTCACCAGGCTGAACAAGGAGAAGGTCATGGTGAGCTGCCTGTCGGGCGCTAGGATCCGCTACATAACACAAGCACTCAGGTCACTCCACGGCAAGTACAAATATGACTCAGTCATTGTCCATGCTGGTGTGAATGACCTGAGACATACCTCCATGGACTACATGAAAAGAGACATAGAGGAGCTCTCTGAGCATGTAGCCCAGGCCGGTATGACCCTGACCTTGAGTAGCATCTTACCCTCACCAAGAATGATGCCACAATATGAAGACAAGATGATCAATTTCAACAATTGGCTTAAGTGTTGGTGTCATTCAAAGGGGATCCAATGCCTGTCAGCCTGGGATGACATGCTCGACAAGCCACGATGCTTCGCTAGGGACGGCTTGCACCTGTCACCCCTGGGCTTTCGGATATTGGCAAAGGCTCTTGCTACCCCCATAGTGCCTTTTTTAGGCAAGGCTCAAAAGACAAACCCACCTCCATAGGTATCACAAGGGATAAGAAACTAAGAGTAATGCTACTCAACGCCAGAAGTCTAAACCTCAAGATGCACGCACTCAAAACTCTCCTTAGTATGGAGAACATCGATATCTGTGCAGTAACAGAAACCTGGTTCAAGGCTCCCGAGAGCACCCCAGCACTACCAGGTTATACCTCATACCATGCTTTTCGGCCCCAAAACTTGGACCGAACCACAAAAGGAGGGGGAGTATCAATATTCATCAAAGATACCCACACCTCCAGGTTGGTGGCACAGCACGAAGCATCAGAGACTATCCATGTGCAACTAACTGTGAGTAAAACTGCCTTCCAGTTTATAGCCTGCTACAGACCACCCTCCCAAACACAGGAACCCCACTTGGCCTTCCTGAGAATACTGGAAAATATGAAGGTATCTCCAAACACCATTATATTGGGCGACTTCAACTACCCAAACATAGACTGGGAGCATTACTCTAGCTCCAACACCCTAGCCCAAAGGTTCCTAGAATTTATAAACTCAAATGCTATGGAACAACTTGTTACCACTCCCACAAGAGGGGAAAACATACTGGATCTGATCATCACCAACATGGGGACACTATGCTCCAGACCAGAAGTGCATCCCTCACTGGTAAGATCAGACCATAAACTAATCTCACTGGATATTCACATCCCGACCCCACCCCCTGCCCAGAAAACCACAGTGAAAAACTTCTCTAAAGCAAATTTCACACGCCTCAAAACCGAGGTGAAATCCTTCAAAGCTCCCAGGCCTGTGGAAAATACGGCCCAGACCGCAGAATCCTTTATAAACGCATTCTATGAACACCTTCAGGAATGCATGGATCATGCAATCCCAAATAAAACCAAGACCCAATCCTCCAAAGGCAGACATCCTGTCTAGTGGACCCCAGCCATAAACAAACTATACAATAGAAGGAGGAAGCTACTACATGATAGAGCAAAATCCCAAAAAGGGAAGGCATCTCTGATCAGTATTAGCAAAAAACTACGGGCACTCATAAAATCGTCTAAGGCCAGCTTCGAGAGAAAAATTGCACAGGACACTAAGGATAATCACAAGGCTTTCTTTAGTTATGTTAGGAACCTGGGTGGGAATTCCCAGATATGCTCAAAATTAATCCAAAATGACAAAAAATACACCGAGCCCACAGACATTGCCAACATCCTAGCTGACAGGTTCAGAGCAAACTTCTCCCCCCTCTCCCCACCAAAAGGGCAAATATCTATCCCAACAGAGTGCTGCCCCCCTGGCATCTCAGATGCTCAGGTAAGAGCCGCCCTCTACAAAGCAAAAAACACAGCATCAATGGGACCAGATGGTGTCCCGGGCTGCGTCCTACATGAACTCCAAGAAGAGCTAAACCCAAACATAAAACTACTGTTCAATCTTAGCCTTACTACAGGATATGTACCCAAAGAGTGGCATACAGCAACAGTGGTCCCTCTCCACAAAGGTGGTGCCTCAATGGATCCTGGAAACTATCGCTCCATAAGCCTGACTAACTTGGTCTGCAAAGCTATGGAAAGGATCATCATGGACCTCATAAATAAAGATATTGGGGACCTACAGACACTGGATCCTACCCAGTTTGGCTTTGTTAAGGGCAGATCCTGCCTCTTAAACCTGGTTGATTTCTTTGAAACAGTCACCAAGGCCATTGACGAGGGGAAGGTGGTCCACACAGCCTACCTGGACCTCGCAAAAGCCTTCGATACAATACCCCACTCAGGCATTATAGATAAGCTCACCAGCTTAAATATAAACCCCTATGTCACTAGATGGGTTGCAAACTGGCTCAAGGACAGAACCCACATGGTTAGAATTGCTGGAGCCATGTCAGTCTCCAAACCAGTTACAAGTGGCGTCCCACAAGGCTCGGTCCTGGGACCTCTCTTGTTCGGTATATATTTCTCGGCGGTACAGGCCAACACGGAAGGACTGTGGCTGACCAAGTTCACAGATGACTGCAAACTGGGCGCCATAATCAACTCTCCAGCCGACACAAGCATCCTCCAAAAGGGCCTCATAGAAACAGACAACTGGTGCCAGAGCCATGGCCTCAAGCTAAACGCCAAAAAGTGCATAGTCATCCCCTTTGGCAAAAACAAAGTGCCCACAAATTACCACATAGGTGGTAATCCATTAAGTACAGAAGAAGTCATTAGGGACCTGGGGACCCAAGTTGATAGCAGTCTCTCATTTGACAACCACGTGGCCAAAGTGGTTAGAAAAGCATTTTATATAGCCCACCTAATCATGAAGGGATTCACATCTAGATCAGGGGAGGTCATCGTACCTCTTTACTCATCCCTCATCAGGCCCATAATTGAGTACAATGCCCCTTTTGGGATGTACATTACCAGACACCTGCAGCAACTGGAAAGACCCCAAAAGTACCTCACCAAGAGGATCAAAGGGCTCAAACAGATGCCATATGCTGCCCGGTTAAAGAAACTCCAGCTCTACTCAGTGGCATACCGCCTGCTCAGAGGCGATCTGTGCCTGGCGTATAAAGCCATGTCCAACCCGGAATTAATGGACATGCTGCACCTCAGAAAATCCAAATCCCATCGAGCTACGCTCGAGAGACTTGAACATCAGCACTGAAATAAATAGGACATGCTGGAGGGACAGATTCATAACCCAGAGGTTCCCTTCACTCTGGAATAAAATCCCAGTCCAGGTTAGGCAGAGTCCCACATTGACTCTCTTCAAGAGGAATCTTGATGAGTGGATGGGAGATCGTAGGTTTACCCCGGCTATCACTTCTGTGTCACTGTTAGACAGAGGCACAGTATACTAACCTCAAAAAAAGGCATAGCAAAATTAATTTAAAATGGGTGGCGAAAGCCAAACACACTCTGGCTAGGCTTATAAATGCCCTAGGGCAGATAGCCTAGTATGAACCTATGAACCTATGAACCTATAATGGTGAAGATCCCAATGGAACTAAAGAAAAGTGTTCCGTAGTCACTCTGCTTAATGCCATTGTCCTGAAAGTTTATATTAAAATTAACGAGATGCTAGTTTTGGCCAAAATTTAAGAACATCTGGTCTAAGACATGAAAACTTTGAAATAAGAATTGAATCCCCAAATGGAGATCATATAAATATTTTTTCTGTTTTAATCTTCCTAATGCTTCCAGATGTATAATAAAAGCTTGTAAAGTGACAAACAGTTTCACATTTTCTCTGTCAAGACCATTCAAAAAGTTAGCAAAGACTGAAAGTAAACAAAAATGCATTAGACAAAACATTTAACTGTTTATGCTTTTCCAAGTGTTTTTGTTACCATTATGAACTTGAGACTAAAGAAAAGATAATAAATATAAAGGCACACCATTTGTGTGTGATACAAGCCTAACATGTTTTATATGTTCATATAGGAATATATCCACAGCCCCTTTTTCCATGTTCTTACAGGAATATATTGTTATATTTTGGGGAATTGTTACCTGAAGCAGTGTGGGAGCAGCCACAGTGGTGCAGATGTTAGCATTACCATTTCCTAGCAAGAGGTTCTATGGTTCAATTCTTACTTGGGGTGCCTTTTGTGTGCAGTGTGCATATCCTCCCTGCAGTCATGTGGGTTTCTTCTGGGTGTTCTGGTTTACTCCCATAATCCAAAGACATGCTGCAGATAGACTGGACACTCTAAATTGGCCCTAGGTGTGAATGTGTGCATCTGTGTGCCTTCTGTGGAAGGTTGGGCATTGGGCTGGCAACTCAACACTGTAAAACTCCACTGCCAATTTTTCTGTAGACCTTTGTTCTACTGTGGTGACTCCTAATGGGAAAAGCCAAAAGGAAAAGAAAAGGGAGTTAACTGAAGCGCTTTATATTTTTGTGCATTCTCCACCACTTGATACATGCTGTAGGCTTTATTAAAAAGCACCATCAGTCTTGCTTCCACTTTCTGTTTCAAAGTGAACATCCTGTGGTTTGTTCAGTTCCTAGGCAGACCCATACTCAGTTTACTCTAAGGTCTCCATCTGTCTTTCTGTCTGTCTGTCAGAAATATGTCATGGTGTCTTCTTCATATTACATTAAGGATATGTTCTGCAGCGCCTTTTCTGCAGAACTGCAACAGACTTCTTCTTTTCTCTTTTCTGAAAGCATATTTTCAAACATGCCCTGCTGTAGGCCATACCCTGACTCCTTTCAACTCTGGTGTCCTGCTAACAGCTAAACTATTTCATATACCTTAACTTTTTCACTTTATAGTATATAGCAGCATTTGCAGTATTAAATGCTGTATTTGAAATAAATATTGCAAAAAATGCTAAGGTTTGAAGGATTATTGGCATTAAAGCATTGCTAACGCCATTTTGTGAAATAACCATTATGGAAACAATGCTATTTTTTAGGTGCAATCAGGAAATTTTATATATCAGCTAGAGGAGAAATCCCTTCATTTTAGTTTAATGGGTCATTATTAGACCAATTATGTGATTAATCCTTGTGTAAAAGGAGAGCTTTTCTAAACTATGCTCAGATTCACTACAATCTCAAAGTGGATGCTATTGTCCTGGACTGAAGTTCAAGTGGAGATTGCTACTGTGCCTCAGTCAGAGGTGGGTACTCATGGCTAGGGAAGAATTTTCAGGAGGGAATGTTGTTTCAAAACAGCCTTGAGTAAGAAGCTCTAGCTGAACTATGTAATTTTGGGCAAGAATGAAATGTGTGGGAAAAAAGCTTCATTCTAAATTAAAGCTGTATTTTTAGTAATTATGGTGTATAGTGTTGTCAGAAAATAATTGTGTGTGTGTGTGTGTGTGTGTGTGTGTGTGTGTGTGTGTGTGTGTGTGTGTGTGTGTGTGTCTGTGTGTTATGATTAGAGTAAGAGCCAGGGAAGAGGACAGATTTAGTGTTGTATGTTTTTTGTTAATGTGGTATGTGTCTGATTGTTTTATGTAGTTATAGTGTTGTAGAAAAGGTTTATATAAGGTATGGCACAGGGCAGGGATAGGGGCAGGGCAGTGTTACATGTAGAAATATGTCCCACAGGCTTCACATCTTCAGATATACTGTGTGAGCCAATTGTTTTATGGTTGATAAAGTGTGGTGATTGTTTTGATTATTCCTGAAAGCCATGATACGGTGTTTTTGGAATCCTGTGGTCATCTTTGGTAAATATTACAGAACGTGTGAAGGCTGGAAATCAAATAAATCATGATTTATTTCATCTTTTTTTGCCAGAAAAAAAATAAATATGCTTTTAACTTTTATGCCACTAATATACTACAGTTTTTCAGAAAGACAAATTGTGTTCAAATAATCAGTGAAAGAAATGGGTTACAAACGTGTCACATCAGTAATTCAGTCTAGAATTCTTATATGCTGGACAATAACACTGTGGTGGACATATAAAGACAGCCTGCAAAATAAAATTAATGTATGCCAAGGGGACCTATTTTGCATTAGCTGACTGATGTAACATAAAAAATGGTGCAGCAGTTAACACTACTCCCACAAAGTCATTGGTTTTCCATATTTGTGCCCAGCTGTGAGGCTTGCCGTACAGCATGCATATACCCTCCCAGTGTCCTTGTGCTCTTTTTTTTTTCAGGAAGATGTTCTGAAAGTGAATTGTGATTCCATAAATTGCTTGAATGCATGCATGCCAAGTGTGTGTGTGTGTGTGTGTGTGTGTGTGTGTGTGTGTGTGTGTGTGTGTGTGTGTGTGTGTGTGTGTGTGTGTGTGTGTGTGTGTGTGTGTGTGTGTGTGTGTGTGTGTGTGTGTGTGTGTGTGTGTGTGTGTGTTTTCCTAAAAAAGGCTGGCATCTTACCCATATTAATTTCCCCTGCCTTTCCATCACTGAAAGCTTTGATGGGCTCCACATTTCAATAACTGTTAACTTGATAAAGTAGGTATTGCGAAATATATGAATACCTGAAGGAATGAAGGTGAGGATGAGTAAAAACGAAGACAATTAAATCACTATTTATAATCTGTTCTAGTCTTCTTAACTGACTAAGCAGGAAGCTGGTATCAATAACTAGCAAAATATACTTTGGTGGCTTGATTAAGACAGAGGATATTATATGTACGTACTCTACTCTTAAAAAGAATGCCCTAGCAAAAAATATATTATTCATAATATAAGGGATTGAGGTTAATAACACTTTTCTGATGAAAATGTGCAATCAGATAATAATGAATTTGACCTATTCTACACTTTCAATGAACATAACAGCACTTTTTCTGAAGGCTTTTTTGCCGATACAGTAATTGAGAAAAAAAGCGCTATGATACAAAGAATACAATTTTTATTTAAAATGTGACTCACTATTTCTAAAAAAGTAATCTTAGTGCAATGAGTTTCCGTGGCGCCTAATATTTTTGCTATTCACAATGGCCTTTGAAGCCCTGGGGAAAGCTACGAGGCTGTGGAGCTTATCTGCTCTGAGAGATATTCATCATAGCAATGCTTATCTGTTCTTTCTAGCATTGTTTTAAAACCGAGACATAGAAAACCATTGATGCAGTCAGCCCAATATCTTAAACAACAATAACCCTTTATCAGAAGGGCACAGCATCGGTTATCTTCGAAGAACTAAATATTGTAGGAGGTGAAACATCAGTGCAGGGTTGCGAGAAAAAAACAATGTTGTCACATAAAATAAAACACCGCAATTCCATTCTGAGTTATTTAACATGGGAGAGTTTCTCAACTCCTTTTACAGAGAGGATAAAAAATCAAAGAAAACCACAGAATAAACAGAAAAGGAATCTGTAAGTTAAAGATTCCATAATATTTTCTGCTACTGTAGCATGTGTGTCTATATATATGAGTGTGGGGTGAGGAGAACAGGGTAATAAAGTACAACTTAAATGCTTATAGCACATGAGCTCTGTATATTATGTCTCTAAAGTAAGTGCTGAATGAATATCTAGCTCACATAATCTAGCATTCATTCAGATACTCTTATTTCTATTTTCCATATAACACATGACTCAAAAAGGTTATAACTGGTAAGCAGAACTATAACATGCACTATATAATATGGGGATAAGTAGCATCCTATATGATGACTGCAATAAGAGCTGTAAATGGTTGTTTTATCTGTTTAAAGTGGTTGTAAATTAAATCCAAGACACAACTGTTGTAGATAATAGCCGTTCCATTAAGTTAAGTGAGAGTACCACATAATACCTCATTTTATTTAGACTGCATTTCTGCACTTTCGTATTACAACATCCCACACAGTCATGAGGTAACATTACTTTGATTTTTGCTGTTTAACTGCACCATCAAAACCTCTTCATGCTTTCTGAATATGGATAAGTGGCCAGGAATTGTGCTTTGTCATTTCTCGTGATCGACGGTTAGTGAGGCAGAGTTGACTGACATATTTTAAATCACTGCTTTTTATTTCTTTTTTTTTTTTTTTAACTCAGAAATACTTTGACGTAATAAGTCAGCACATAGGCAGTACAGACAGCCAGGAAAAGAAAGGGATGGAAGCATGCATATAACTCATTCATGATAATATCTATACAGTAACCAGAATCAATAGCAAAACATAAAAATAAAATGAGCAGAGCAGAAAGCATTAGCACAGACATATCTTCTAAATATTCACTCATACCATGTGAGTCCCATGTAAGGAAAATAATATATATAAACAAATGTTGATTCCCACAATGATTGACTCTCATACAGCTGAACTCAAAGCACTGACTATGTAAAGGTAAACCAAATGGTTCAACAGCAGCAAACACAATTGGAAATGCAAGGATACCATCATTGCATTTGTAATTGATAAACCAACACTAAACAAATACAAAAAAATGCAACTGCAATCACTGCCTTGACTTTAAAACACAAAATTTCATTTAGTTGGGGTGATCCAAATACATCGCTGTTAGGGTGAATTGCTCTTAGATACTAACTTCACAGGTAAACAATATCATGAAATTGCAATCAGCCTATCAACAGAAAGCTTGTCTTCATAATGCAAGTCAACAAAAGCAGCAGTCAACCAACAGTGCAACTCTCCTCATGATCGGCAAAATGAATTGAGTATAAAGGACATTTTACAATAGTTATTTCCATCTCAAATCCATAGTTATTTTTGGTAGCCAGAAATTACTTACTATGATGGAGAGATGTTACATTTTATAGGCTGACAACATAATTCATTAGAAAGACACAGGAATCAAACTTTAAAGGTCTTTGCAGCCTATAATGAAGTGCAAACTTTTCACTGCTTCAGATGATATTCTGTATTCTGTTCTCAAACTACCCCTAATCTAATTGAAAGATACCAAGCTTTGGCATTAAGCAAAAGTAATCTCAGTCATATAAAGAAGCTTTAGATTTAGACTTTGGTTCTCATTGTTACATTTAGATGAGTAGGACCCAATTTCTGAATCTAGGGCCCAGCAGATGTCTCCTAAAACATCAATCGTTTACTAAGAATCACATGGTCAGTTGTAGTGGATATGTTTTCTGAAACAAAGCAAACCTGCAGCACTAAAACTATCAGGGAAGTGCCAGGCTACCGGAATAAAAGTAGCTCTTAAATTTGCAATGCTTTCCACATTAGTTGTGAGTGGAAAAGGAAAAGTTTAAAATATCACAGGCAAACTTAAACATTTCCTTTCTTGCTCACAGTTTGTTTGAGTTTACGCAATGTTTATTAAAGGATAAATATAAAGACAAATATTGCTTGAATGCAAGTTGCTCACCATGACTGTCCCATTCAAAGTGGGGCAGGTGACAACCCTACTCACATACTTAGCCAGATTAAAGAAAATTAGCTCTCAAAAGCTTTTTTTTATGGATAATTTTGAATATTAGTTGTTGTTACAGCTAAGAAATACTTTGATGAGGTATGATAAATGAGACAGAAAAGCATTTTGTTGTTGTTAGGGGTCGCCACAGCGGAACTCCGGTCTGCTAATGATTGGCAGTAGATTTTCATGAACGCCGAGGTGCCAGCTCAATGTTCAACCTTCAACGAAGGCACGCCCATTTACGCATGTCTTTCGAATGCCCACCCAACCACGGGGAGGACATGCAGACTCCACACATAAGGCACTCCCCGCACTTCAGCTAAGAATCGAATAGGAGAACCTCTTGCTGTGAGGCAACAACGCTACTGCTGCACCACCGGGAAGTATACAGAAAAGCATTTTGACTTAGTGGAAATATCTCCGCCTTATGGCACTCTGCTCACTGAAGGAGGTACTATTTGCTACCAGTTCAGCACACTGTTGCATGTTACCTTTTAGGCTTCACACATAGCTGTAGAAGGCTTGTGGTTGCCTTTGTGGAATGACTGCTGTAAAGTCCATGGTTCAGTCCTGACTCCCTGTCATGGTCAGTTTGGAGTTTACATTTTCTTTCTGTATTTTCATTAATATTATATAAGTACTCTGGTTCGCCCCAATATTCTAAAAGCACATCTTGAACAATACGACAAAATATACAAGAGTTATTTTGGAACTATGAAGTTATTTGAGAAAATGTCTTGAATTCACTACTAACAAATTCAAAATCTTATTGGTGAGGGTGAGTTAAACTTTAAAATAATGAGTACATCTTAAGATCAAGAGAAAAGAAACCACAAATCCTCCTCCTTGAAAGACACTTGCTTGTAGAAGTAATGTAATGCCTTTTATTTCTTTTTCATCCATTGCAGCTTTTGCACTAATAGAGACTTTCGGAAAGTAACCTTAATAAGCCAGAAGTTTGAGGTGCTATATTTTAGAAGCTGTGTTTATCAGTAAAAGGTATCACATCACTTTTGTTCTATGATTTTCTGTCATGGACCAGCATGGGATTTCTTCTTTTCTTTTGAAAGTTGTGGATCCAACCTAGCCATTTAATAAACTAGATCACCTCAATTCTGTGTTCCAGTATTTTCTGTCATATCAGTGAACCAGCGTGGGATTTCTTCTTTTCTTTTGAAAGTTGTGGATCCAACCTAGACATTTAATAAACTAGATCACCTCAATTCTGTGTTCCAGTATTTTCTGTCATATCAGTGAACCAGCATGGAATTTCTTCTCTCTTTTTTCTTTCTTTTTTGAAAGACATTCACTGAACCTATCATATGTGTGAATTTACTAACTATTATAAGAAATTAAATAAATGCTGTACTTAATTTATTCAAAAACTTGAAATTCAAATTTACCATTCAGACTTAAACATATTGTTTTATCCAACTGATATACTAATATTCTCAACCAGCATATTTTGTTTTTCTTGTCCAATAATCATTTGAAGTTTGAAAGCTATTAAGTCCATATCATTTATTTATTGATCTGTATAATAAACTTATTGAGTCCCTTACTCCAGATTTGGTTTCCTATTTGAATAGTCTTCATTAGTCCATTCTTATTAACATTCCTTTTTCAAATCCTTTGTTATGCTTAAATTCCTAAACATGGGAAGGATGGTTCCTCCACTCATCATATAAGCTTACAGTTGTAAGTACAAAACCTACCATTCTTATAGGTTCATAGGTTTAAACTAGCATAATGATCACTAGGGCCTTTATAAGCCTAGCCATGCAACCCAACCCAATTGCATCCCCTGGCGAAATGTGTGTCTTAACTGGGAGCTATGTTGGTAAGCAGCAATATGTTAGTTATGAGGTCGCTAAAAAGTTATGTTGGGGGGTATGTTACTTAGCAAAGGTTTATTGTTGACCTCGGTCTGTAAGAGACATAGGGGCCAATGTTAGTTAAGAATGTTTACAGTTGATCTCTGTCTGTAAGATGAATTTGCAGTTTCCCATCCATTGGTCAAGGTTACATTTGAATTGGGTCAAAGATAGACTCTCTTTCACATGCATGGGCAACCTATTATAGAGCATGGGGATTCCATGAATCACCTGTCTGTCTTGCCAGCATGTTCTATTTATGTCACAATCAAAGTTCAAACACTCAAATTTAATATACCTGGTGTTGCTCATCTTGCAGATATGCAGAAGCTCCACTGGGGCTGCATCTAAGGGTGTTTTATATGCCAAGCACAGAAAGTCTCTCAACAGCCTTTGGGACACTGAGTACAGAGGCAGGGTTCTAAGGTAATCTTTATAGGACAGTGTTTTAACACTTTGGATTCTATTGGCAAGGAACCTCTGTGGGCATTCCAGCTGTTGCATATGCCTAGTCATGTACATGCTGAAGGGGGCATTAAATTCAATGGTGGGCATACCTCTCAACCTCATAGAGCAAAAAATCTGGACAAAGCCTAAAATTATAGGGGACAAATAGTAACAGATTTTAAATATTGCTCTTACAAACTTAGAAAGTTAATAAAATAATAGGTTTTTCATTAGCATGAATTTTCTGAAGGATGTGGAGTCTTAAACTCAAATGTTTGTCATTATTTAATGACTTCAATCCTCAGCTATTTGCCAGAAAATTACAGATTTTAGGAGGAACACTCCAAAAATATGAGGCTAAAATCTGGACATTCTGCGAAAATCTGTACAGTTGAGAGGGTGGGTCTGATAAGGGATGAATAAAGTGGTACTATAACTTCCTTGGACCTGGATGTCATACCCTTACTTATAAGCTGGGTGACATAGAATGATTTTCTTACTGCCTTGGCTGCATGTTGGCCAAAAGCCAGATTACTGTCTACATATGTACCAGATCTCTAACTACCATCTCAACTCTTTGGGGTATCTTATAAATGGAGTAATTTGCCTGGGTAGATGTTTCCAGAAAAGGTGCTATAATGCAATTCTATGCATTGAGTTTTAATCTATGGTTTTGGCACCAGTCATTTGTCTGTGTTAAACCCTTTTTCAGGATGTTTGTGTCTTAGGGGAATTTATGATAGTTCCCAATTTGAGTTGTGTGTGAACTTGGTGAACCAGAGGCCCTTGACATTAGCCTTGACCTCAAAGATGTAGATGTCAAAATTAAGTGGGCCCATCAGAGAGCCCTGTGGTATTCCACTAGTGACTTGCCTCTTGGTGGAAGTGGTCTTACAAATCCTGACTTCCTGTGTCCTATCTGTGAGCCAGCTGGCAATCCAGCAATCTGTACAGGGATTTATGCCTACTTCAGTGAGTTTATGAATAATACCAGAATGAAGTATTTTGTAGAATGCCTTAGCCAGGTCTAGGTAAGTGGCATGTACCATTTTCACTTCATCCATTGCCTTGGAAATTTCTCAAAGAAGTCTACCAGGTTAAGTAGACATGACCTTCCTTTGACAAAACTAAACTGGGATGGGTTGCCAACATCTTTGTTGATTATTTCCATAATAATTCATTCCATAGCTATGCATATTGGACTAGTCAGACTAATAGGTCTGTAGTTTCTGGGGTTAGTTGATGGTTCACCCTTGTGAAGGAGGATGACTGTTGCCACTCTTAATTTGTTGGTACATAGCCTGCCTTGAGGCTGTAGCTGAAAAGTAACTCAAGTTGCCCTGATAGATCATGTTTTAGGCTATTTAGAAGGATACCTGGGATACTGTCAGGCCCAATAGGGGCTGTGTTTTTAGCCTTAGTGAGTGCCGCATCGACCTGCTGTCTGTTGATAGTTGGGGGTTATGCTGGTAGAGATTTCACAATGGATGTTGGGGGAGTGGGGGGTATAGTTTGAGTTGAATTTATCGGGCAGCAGATTCATTATGGCACTCTGCTCACTGAAGGAGGTACTGTTTGCTACCAGTTCAGCACACTGTTGCATGTTACCTTTTAGGCTTCATACATAGCTGTAGAAGGCTTGTGGTTGTCTTTAGCCTGAGAAGCTATCTTGACCTAGTAATTGGCCTTGTTACATTTACTTACTTCTTTCAGTTTCCTGTTTAGTTATATTAGTTAGCTCTTGTCACTATGAAATTGTTCTTTCTGACTTTGTCCATGATGCGTTCCTTTTGTTATACACCCTGTTAAATTTCAGATTCCACCAGGGTGCTTTGCTTTTGAGGTTTTTTTGGGCTTAATTCTGGTAGGCACAGCAGACTCTATATAGCCATTTACATGTTTGTACAACTTTTCTGTGAAATATTCTGCATAGGCTGTTGTGAACTCTGGGATGGGTAAAGCACCAAATTTTGACTGTTGTTTAATAGGATGTAATTTACCTTGGAAGAGTTTCTAACTGTAACAGGTTTTGCTGGTTTTTCCAAGATGATTTTTATTTTGAATAAGATGGCTTTGTGATCCGACCTCTCCAGTGAGGACGTGACATGGGGGGGCAGCACTCTCCCATATCAGTGAGAACAAGGCCCATTATATTTGTACCTCTGGTTGTAGTGTGCACTAATTGATCAAGGGAATTTCTGTTAATAAAGTCCAGGAAAATTTGTGCCTGCAAGCTGGTGACAATGTATGTTTCCCAGTATATAGAGGGGTAGTTAAAGTCTACCATGAGTAGAGTGCTTGATTGGATGGAGAGTGCATCCAGTACATCTAGATAGAGTTGTTGGTTTCTTGCGACATAGATAGTGATCTATAGCTTGCTAAGATATGGTAAGGAACTCTGTCTAAGGAGATTTGCATGTGGCATGGTGCCAGGGCACTTCTATGGGCTAGGCTTTTAAAGGCTCCAGGGCCATTAGCCTAGTACTCACCTATGAACTTATGAACTCCAGGGTATTATCCTGTTTAACCAAACTTGAGGTATACTTGTTGCTAATGTAGATTATGACACCTCCACCTTTAATTCCTGTCTGTGCAGCTGATGGACAAAATGTGTGATACGCACTGTAGCCTTTCTCTGCTGCAGTACTTTCTGTGGCTTTAAACCATGTCTTGGTAGAGGCACAGATGTCTATATGCTCCAGAGTCAGGAGCTTGTAGGGTGTGGAGTTTCTTGTTAAGGCTTCTACCATTGAGCAGTAACACCTTCAGGTTGCTTTAGATTTTATTTGCTACATTGGTAGGTTTATCACTTTGGCATTGCCTAAAAAAGGCTTTAAGGGGTGGGTAATATTTTAGCCAAAATCTGGAAACCCAGGCTGGACAGGTACAGGCCATTTTTGACAATCCAATGTGGTCTTTGACCATATCCTCCTAGGCAGAATATATTGAATCCCTCTGGCTTGAGACAAGCAATAAAACCAGTTGTTAAAGTCAATCATTTTTTGTTCAGACTGCGGCATCATCCTTGGTGAAGGTAGAATGGTGCTCAATGCAAGGCACATACCAGTCTGAGACACATATTCAGAGTGGTCCATAATTTCTCTTTTCAAATAATCTAGAGAGATACATCTCAGGTCATTTACATCCACATGGACTATGAATCACACTGGTGCCTGTGGTACAATGACTTGAATGCCCATGTGACTTGATGGATAATGGCTTCAGATAAGCAACTAACTGTAATCTCTTCCTTTTCTTTTCAAAATTTTAGTTACCCCCCCTACCAACAGTTTTGTAAAAAGCTGCTGAGTGCTGTGCAAACAGATTTTGTTAACTGTGTAATGCCTTTCAGCAGTTAGGTACACATTCTTGACTACCAGCAGGATGGAAATAGATTTGCCTAGAGATTTGACTTATAAAGAATAATTAAATGTAAGAAAAATGTTTTTGTAGAGGACAAACCATTATACACTCCAGTGTGGAGTTACTATATGTTAGGGGAATGGTTTCATTGTAATCACACATATGGAATAGAGTACAGGATGGCAGTGTCATGTGTATACTTGCATGTATTTGTGTGTGTGTGTGTGTGTGTGTGTGTGTGTGTGTGTGTGTGTGTGTGTGTGTGTGTGTGTGTGTCGGTGTTGCACTTCATGTACATTATATACATGGTTTCCATGGGACTGAGTATATGACTTCTGTTCAGGGTGGGCTGCAGTACATGTCTTGACCCTACATCACAAGTAAAAAATAATATCTAGATTTTTTTTAGTATGAATCTTTCCATCTACAGATATATGCGTGCAATACATTTTCAATATTTGATTTGTATGCAGAGGTGGAGTAATTAACATTACATGAACATATAATTGCAGACATGCAGTTCTATATCTAATACCTAATCATAATATCATATTATTAATCTGCACTTGGTCAAAACAACTGTCTTTCAGTGTCTGTCCCAAATTAAACCACTGTTAGATTAATAGTTTCACTTCAATGTAATGCTAATCTTATAAAAACTGGCAGAGTTAGAAATAAAAACAAAAAAAAAGTGTGGACTGTGGATTCACCTGGGAGTCACATGCATGAATGTATTGATTGAACCACAGCATTGCAAACAACAGCATTGCAGATAATGCTATGCACTATAAAGGCATTACTACAACCATGTACTGACTGAATCTCATTTCTCACAACTGCATTTTGTACAAGGAAAGGTTTTTGCATTTTACACAATGTTTTAGATGGAAACATTTCATAAAACAATTTCTGCCTGATATCTGCATCCTGCCATATGAGAAAGTACTATTAGTTGAAAATAGTATACATCCTATAGTATGAATGCATGATGTCCCAGGAGTAAAACTGAAATACTTAGTCACAAAAGTGCAATGGAAGAGCCAAAGAACATTCATATTGAATGTTTTTGCCTCAGACACTGTACATGACTCATGTTGGTTCTCAGTGCCAATGTATCTATATCTATATGTATATGTATATATGTATTTTATATATATATATATATATATATATATATATATATATATATATATATATAAATATATATATATATATATATATATATATATGGTTCTACCTCACATAAACGAAACACCACAACACCGACAACGCAATCACCGACACCACATAACCGACAGTACAAAAACACGAAATCCCACATGCCCACAAACACGAAACCTCATACACTTCACACACCACAATCAACAACCAAAACATTCCCGTCCAAAACCACATACACAACACAAGCACACCAAAATCCCTACAAACCCACACTAAACCACACATACACAACTACCTACAACCCTGACCCAAACCCTAACCCTAAGGTCCGTCACTCCCGCACACTTACCTGACCGGCCCGCCCTAACCTAACTCACTTGACCCTAACTCTCCCTTAACCCACCCCACTTTACACCTTACTGCCTAACGTCGTCCACACTACGCATACTTACACAGCCTTTATCTTCTGGGCGTTGAAGTGAGGTAGAACCATATATATATATATATATATATATATATAGATATATATATATATATATATATATATATATTTATATTTATATGTATAAGGCATGAGGAGACGGATGGAATATGAGCTTAAATGATATGTCTTGGATCGTAATATTGAAGCAATCTAGAATGTCTTTGAGTTATAATGAAGAGTAGCCTTTGATCATACATCATAGAGTTATATAGGCCACAAATAATCATTTAAATGTTTGTCTCACAATAAGTAATGTAGTAGAAAATTATAAGTTCACACTTGTAATAGTTTATGGACACTAATGCACAGAATGATAGTTAATGCACATTTGTTGAACTGGAATGTTACTTGAATTCTGAGTTATGAGTGCAATTTTATCCTCTATGAATAGGAACTATGTGGAATAGGGTCTCAGTCTTATTTGGCCTTCATCAGTCATGGTTAGTGAATGAGCATCACGAGTATGCTTATTGTTTAAGATGCCATCACTTTCATAGGGTCATAGGTTCATAGGTTGGTACTAGGCTATCGGCCCTAGGGCCCTAGGGCCTATACAAGCCTAGCCATAACAATTCCCTGCATATTTCTTCCTACGATATTTATAGGTTCATAGGTTGGTACTAGGCTATCGGCCCTAGGGCCTATACAAGCCTAGCCATAACAATTCCCTGGATATTTCTTCCTACGATATTTATAGGTTCATAGGTTGGGACTAGGCTATTTTTATTTATTATTATTATTATATTATTTTATTTATTATTATTATTATTATTTATTTTTTATTTTTATTTTTTATTATATATTTATTAAAACATGTTTTTATGTACATTGCCATGGTGGTTGTATTGGTATTTTGTTGGTTTTGTACATTTGTACATGTTTTCTACAGTGCTACCCTTTAAGAGCTATAGTCCTAATTTTGTTTGAGATATATATATATATATATATATATATATATATATATATATATATATATATATATATATATATATATATACAGTATTAGGTTTGCAGTGAGTCATTGGTTTGGGCCTTGAGCTTGAGGGTCTGTCTGGGATATTTAAGGCCTGGGCATTGACAGGTTCACTGCATTTTGGTAAAATGGTAAGGGTTTGAAGTCATTCATCAGGCAACCTCGAAAGAGTAAAGAAAGGCTCTGTCAGCATTAGTGAATTTTTGGTTATACCTTGTACTTAGTTTTGGTATTTTTCCTATAGCCGGTGGCTTGCTGCCACCTAGTTTTGTTTGGAAATTGGCAATCTTTTTTTTTTGAGGTTTCCACTTCAAAACATCTTTTTTACCATTTGAGGATTTTTCTTATATGTTCCTTAAATAATTTGCTTATTTGAGTTTACCTTGATATGTCCTCAGTGGTTTATGGGAAATGGAAGATTCTTTAGGGCTTTGGGGGTATGACGAATTTAACTTATTTCCTCCTTTGGAGCTCTGGAAGTTTGCAGAGCCTAAGCTTTTTGACAGAATATAGTTATGTCCTCACACTTCAAACAAAGTATGTATCTCCTGAACCACAGGTGTTACTAAAAAAGTGTAAAAGGCAAACTCTTCAGCAGAAGGTATTTTAAGGGTGGTAGTATTCTTTAGGTTCTAGGTTTTAAATTGGAATGTATAAGTGACAGTAAGCTTAGTTACTATTAAATTTGTAATATTTTCTAAACAACTTAAAATTTATCAGCAATCACTACCCTCCTTCATACGAGGCTAAGCAGTCCTGTCTGTGCTACTTGGTTGTTGTGATATTTAGAAGAGTATGAAATTTATGACAACATGAATAAATATTATACAACAGCAATTAATATTTCTTTACCTGCACTAGAGGTCAAATATCAACATAGTTCTGTTTGCCACGGTTTAAGTTTTAAGATGAAACATTTTGATACTTTGCATGTAGCATGGTTTGAAAATTATTAATGCAAATATGGGCAAGCGATATTTGAAGTCTAGAGGCGGCAGTAGGATGTAACTGCAGAAACACCTGCAGGCATCACCCAGCTATAATGAGTTAACTACTCTCCCAGTACCCTTTTTGTTAAGTCCCCATAAAACATTTCTCTGGATCCCAAATCAAGAAAAAAGTAAATTATATAACAGACAATGATTATTTTGCTATAGTAAAAGCAAACATTTATTAAAAAAAAAAAAAAATTCTTTAGTAGACAAGCTTCTGTGAGCGGAATAGAGGTTTCCTCCTTAATTATATTCGCAACCTATTTAACAAGCTGGTACACTCAACATTCCTATCAGAATTGTAGAGTTCTAATTAGGCAAGATCCTCTGTGCAGGATGAGATTTCCAGCCTTTAGGATTCTTGTCAGATGGAATCCTTGACTTATGGGCTGGTGGCTTGAGCATCTGTTTATCTCTGTCTCCCTATCTCTCTCATATAGCGGTCCTACATTTTGTCTAAATGCAGGCTTGTCATCATCTCATTAAACGACCGCATTTATTTCATAGGTTCATAGACTCATAGGTGTTATCTAGGCTAACGATGACAAGGGCCATTTTAAGCCTAGCCATGCATCCCAAATCTCTGACAAGTTTTGATACCCTTGATAGGTGTTAGCAAGGGCCTGGAGATGAACCATTTACAGGTTACCTATGTCCATTAGAGACATAGGTGTCAAACCAGGGATGAATTTCCAGTTTCCCATCCAGTTGTCCAAGTAGCACTTGAATTGGGTTAGGGAGGAACTCTGCTTCACATGGATGGGGAGCCTGTTCCATAGATGGGGTACTCTCGTGTGCATACCTATCTCTCCAGCAGGTCCTATTTATATCAGTCAAGGTTTAAGTCTTTAGAATGGTTAATTCTGGTGCTGTTTGTTTTAGTTCATAGGTTCATAGGTTGGTATTAGGCTATCAGCCCTAGGGCCTATACAAGCCTAGCCATAACAATTCCCCGGCTATTTCTTCCCACACTATTTACTTCCCTGGACCCCTGTCTAACAAGGTGACTGACGTGATCCTCGGGGTGAATTTCCTTTCACCCATCCAGTCATCAAGGTTCCTTTTCAAGAGGGCAAAAGAGGCACTCTGCTTGACATGTATGGGCAGTCTATTCCAGAGTCTGGGGAGCCTCTGGGTCAGGAACCTATCCCTCTAGCATGTTTTATTTATTGTGATGACAAGGTTTAGATCCCTGGAGTGTGTGGCTCTGAGGGATTGGTATTTCTTTAAGTGTAGCATGTCCAACAACTCTGGGTTTGACATGGCCTTGTATGTCAAGCAGAGATTGCCTCTGAGTAGACGATATGCGACAGAGTATAGCTGGAGGTTTTTAAGGCAGTCAGCTTAGGGCATCTGCTTTAGGCCTGTGATTCTTTTAGCGAGGTATTTCTGTGGCCTATCCAGTTATTGCAGATGTCTTGAGAGGTATATACCAAATGGGTCATTGTATTCTATAATGGGTCTAATGAGGGATGAGTACAGTGGGACAATGACCTCCTTTTTTCTGTATGAAAAGCCCTTAGTGATGAGGTGTGCCACATAGAAGGATTTCCTGACTGTTGTGGTGATGTGGTTATCGAAGGTGAGACCACTGTCCACCTGTGTCCCTAAGTCTGTTATCACACTTTCAGTGTTTAGTGTACTGCCACCTATGTGGTAATTCACGGGTACATGTATTTTCCCTAAGAGGATAACTATACATTTCTTGGAATTGAGCTTGAGCCCATGGCTCAGGCACCAAGCATCTGTTTCTGTAAGGCCCTTTTGTAGAGTATCCACATCATTTGGGGATTAAGTAATGGCTCCCAGTTTGCAGTCATCTGCAGGAGGATATGCAGGAGGTCCATCAGACTGGGATCTGACAATGCACTGTATGCTAGGCATAGGTCTCCCCTCAAAACCCTGTAAGAGACAGAACACAGGGATAGGGTCTTGAGGTAGTCTGAATAGGACATTTTACTTATGCCCTGTGTTCTTTTAGAGAGAAACCTCTGTGGATGTTCCAGTTGTTGGATATGACTGTTTAGGTACTCAATGTTAGGTCTGATGAATGCTGAATACAGTGGAACAATGACTTCCTTGGATAGATGCCATACCTTTGTTTGTAGGTTGTGCAGCACAGAATGATTTCCACACCACTGTAAACACATTATGGTCAAAGGCTGGATTACTATCTATGTGTGTCCCTAAGTCTCTAACTACTGGTTCAACTCTAAGGGGTGTGTTGTCAATATGATAGTTACCAAGGAAGGATGACTTCCCAAAGGATACTAATATGCATTTCTTGGTATTTAGTTTAGTCCACGACTCTGACACCAATTTTTTATCTGTGTCAGCCCCTCCTGAAGAACATTAGTGTCAATGTGAAATTGAATAACAGCTCCTAATTTGCAATCATCTGCAAATTTAGTCAGCCAGAGACCACTGACATTGTCCTTGACTTCTGAGAAGTAAATGCCAGAAAGGAGCTGTCCAAGGACTGAACCCTGAGGGACTCCACTTGTGACTGGCCTCTTTGCAGAGGTGGACTCCCCAATTTTATCTTCTTGGGTCCTGTCTGTGAGCCAGTTAGCTATCCACCGGGTGGCATATGGGTTTGTACCTAAAATCTTGAATTTGTCAACAATGCCTGAGTGGGGTATTGTGTCAAATGCCTAGGTCAGGTCAAGGTAGGCAGCATGAACAATTTTGCCCTCATCCATTGCTTTGGTGACCTTCTCAAAGAAGTCCACCTGGCTGAGTAGGCATGATCTGCCCTTGACAAAACCAAACTTGATTGGGTCCAGAGTCTGGAGGTTTACTAAATTTCTGTTGATCATCTCCATGATAATTCTTTCCATGGCTTTACCTATAAGAGTAGTGAGACTTATGGATCTGTAGTTTCCAGGGTCTGTAGGTGGCCCACTTTTGTGCAGAGAGATGACTGTTGCCTTTCTCCATTCATGAAGCATGGAGCCGGTTTGGAGGTGACAGTTAAATAGTAATTCCAGAGGCCCTGACAGGTCATGTTTCATGCTATTTAGAAGGCATCCTAGGATATTGTATGGGCCCATTAATGCAGTGTTCTTGGAGAGAGCATTAAGGACCTGTTCCTTAGTGATAGGATGGGGAATTATATTTGATGAAATTTCCTGAGGGAAGGTTGAAGGGGAGAGACAGGGGTAAAGTTGGAGCTGAATTTTTCAGCCAGGAGGTTTGCTGTATCTTCTGCCTCAGTATAGGTGGCTCCATTTACAATTAGTTCTGCACACACTTGCGTATTGCCTTTGTGGTTGTGGACATAGCTAAAGAATGCTTTGTGGTTGTCCTTGGCCTGGAAGGCCAAACTTATTTCAAATTTGGCTTTGGTAGACTTTATTTGTCCTCTGAGTTGTTTGTTTAGTTTGATGAGAATGCTTTTATCCTGCTGGCTGCTGAAACTTCTAATTTTTGCCATGATTTTCTTCCTGCTGCTACACAGCCTATTGATTTTTTGATCCAACCAGGGTACCCTGTTTAGTGAGTTAGTTTTGTACTTCTTACTGGTGAGTACAGCTGTCTCTGTGCAGCTATTAACATGCTTGTACAGGGTTTCTGTGAACAGTTCTGCTCAGGAAGCAGTGCTATAAGGGTTTATGGGGCTTGAAATTTTGCCAGGTTCTCACTTAATAGCAGGAGGTTAGCCCTAGAATAGCTCCTGAATATTCCAGGTTTAGCTGGGGGTCCAGGTTTTATTTTTACTTCAAAGGAGAACATTTTGTGGTCTGTCCTCACCAGGGAAGGCCTTACAGTAGGGGGTGTGCGGCAGTCTCCTATATTAGGGAAGACCAGATCGAGTAAAGTTACACCCTGATTGGTGTATTGACTATCTGGTCCAGGAAATTTGAGTTTACAAAACCCAGGAATCTCTGTGCCTGTGTGTTTGGTATCATATAGGATTCCCAGTTAATAGTGGGGTAATTAAAGCCACCCATGAATATGGTATTGGGTGGGATGGTTAGTGTTTGTAATACATTTAAATACACAGTATGGGTTTCCTGAGTCATAGACGGGGACCTATAGCTTGCAATGAAGATGTAATGGATTTTACCTATGGTGATGTGAACGTGAAGCAGCTCAAATGCTTTGTCCTGTTTGTCCTGTTTGACCAGCCTTGTCAATATATGCAGATGGTTGGTGTGTATATATTTATACATACATACACACACACACACACACACACACACACACACACACACACACACACACACACACACTATATATATGTGTGTGTGTGTGTGTGTGTGTGTGTGTGTGTGTGTGTGTGTGTGTGTGTGTGTTGTGTAAATTACAACATTAGCAGCAATAATGCAAGGAATTTTACAAGTGAGTTATAGGTACTTTTAAGTAATATCATTGTTATGACATTATAGACCTTGACCTAATTTAGAAAGTTTATATATTATGCACATTCTCCATTTCTTATCACATGACTAGGATTATGGTTTGTTGGCTGTTTTTTTTTTCTAGTGTTGGGTCTTGCTGGCTGTAATATAACTGTGGTCTATGTTCAGTCATTGAAAGAAAAAATTGGCGAATGGCATTACATCAAAAATCGCACTACAGTGGGGAAAGAGCAAATTTCCTAATCCCTACCACAATGCGATCTTACTCAAATGGCTTGATGGACAGCATATTCAATGAAACATGCCATTCGATCCTTTTTCCGTTCGATGGCTAAACATAGACCCAGTATAACTGCAGTGGTAGATATAGGAATTATTTTTAGCGGTCTTGCTGGGGTGGTATATAAAATATACAAACACTCATATAGATATAAATATATATATATATATATATATATATGGTTCTACCTGACATAGCCGAAACCACACAACACCGACAACCACATCACCGACACCACATATTCGACAGTCCATAAACACGAAACCACACATAACCGACAACGAAATAACCGACGGTACACAAACACGAAACCCCATACACTGCACACACCACAATAACAATTATTAAAACAAAACACATCCCCATTCCACAAACCACACACACAACACAAGCACACCAAAATCCTTACAAGCCCACACTAAACCTTACCCTAACCCTAAGGCTTACCTACCCGCTCCTAACCCTAACTCACTTAACCCGCCCTAACCCTAACTCACTTAACCCACCCTAACCCTAACTCACTTAATAACCCTAACTCACTTAACCCACCCCTATCGCTCCCTAACCCTAACTCACTTAACCCACCCCTATCCCCACAGACCGTCAATCTCCACACTTACCTGCATACTCACACAGCCTTTCCCCATGTCGGCATCCTCGGCGTTGGTGTTGTCATCCGTCGTGTCGGTCTTCTGCATTGTCGATGTTCTGCCACCGGTCTTCTTCACTTTCGATCTTCTGGCCGGGTTCGATGTCGGTCTTCTGCGCTGTGTCAGGTAGAACCATATATATATATATATATATATATATATATATATATATATATATTATACAATAGAAAATTTTAATGGAATTATAGAGCAGTCTTCATATCAGGACTTAATTTTGGCTGCATTATGTAATTGAGTCCTTCAATTAATTTAATTGGCATTTTTGTCCCTTATAAATCCTTGCTACAAATGTGATCTGGTATGATATCGGACTTTGTCTTTAGTTAAAAAAATCCAATTTTTTATGCTAGGATTCATTAATGTAGTCTACTTCACACTATTCAGTATCTTCTATTGTAATTAATTTGGTGAAAAGTAAGTCAGGCTGACTGTAATTGTTAAATTATATGGTATTTAGTTTATTGTTTCCATCCATTTGTTTATACTTTTTTTTTTTTGTTTTTAGCAATCGTATAAATCTTCATTCAGTAGACCAGCACTATATAAAAAAATGGTTTTCTACATTTTACATACCACTTTCAGTACTTTGGGGATTATTTTCACAACTTTATATGCAGTAGACGCACACTTTGGTCAGCCAATTCAGTAACTTAGGGTTATGGGGCATGCTTCTGGGGCCATTGTGGTGAGTTCTGTCCTAGCTTTTGCCAAAGTTTTAGTAGTTAGTTTTGCCACATTATTAATAGGTGCTTAATTGTGGCAGCATTTATGACAAGTGTTACTTAGGTCTGTTTATTCAAGTTACTAATATGTTCAATTGTATGGATATTGTTTTCATTTTTGCTGTTTTATTTCATTTTGGTCAGTCTCAGTTACTTAATAGCAACGTTACCTTGGAACTTCAGATTTTGATGCTGCTTGAGGCATCATATTTTCTAATTATCTCCTTTAATTTTAGTGGCCATGAATTAATGGTATTGGAATTCCAGTGGGTTCAATAAGCCATGCAATTATGTTTTTGTTATTTTCTATCGGTAAGGGTACAGGATATGCTTCTTATCTAGTAACTTCAGTTGTTTTATACATAGAAGCAGGTTCTGAGATAGGTGTTCTTAGATTAAGGTAAGATTATATGTGCTAATATTTTTTCCTAAACAAAAGGGAGAAGAAAGTTGTGGAATGGCAGATTTCCAGGCAAGATGGGAGGTCCTTGCATCTCAAGTCAATGCATTGATTGACAAGGTGGCAGCTCAGCAAAACCACAGCAGGACTCCTAGGGGCACTAGGATAAAAGACCACGTGCATAGCAGTTCTATTATACAGCACCTCAAAATCAACAGTGATCAGAAGAATAGAAAAGGGGAGGGAAGCACTTGTAGAGGAACTTGTGGTACCAGCAATAGAATCTGTAGAGCCAGCGGGCCCATCAGGTAACTCCTATGAATTGTTTACGGGGGAGGAAGTGGTTTTGGCCCACATAGTTGGGGAACACATAGGAAGTCTTCTGAATACCTTATCCAAAGGGTCAGAGTTAAATTATTTAATCTGTTTATTGAGAAAGTCTTTCAAGGGATGGATGGGCAAAGAGACACCAAAATAATAAACTCAGTAGAAGTTTCACAGGCATTTCTGCAAGGACCAGTTATTACCCAGAGCATTCATGAGAACAGCAGCTTTGAAATGCTTGTAAGTGTGCTCACCCTGGGTTCTGCAATTATTTCACATATGCCAGCAGCTTTGAGGGACAATACATATCTTAGACCCAGTGGACAGAAAGCTGTTCAGAGGTTCTTGAACTCATAAGTCATGGGTAGCAAAGAATTTAGTGACAGCTTTATCAGCTTTTGGTAAGGAACTGCTAGTCAAAGCATGAATTTGTATGTAGTTGGCTAATAGGACTTGCAGGGCAAAGACCCACTCTGGTTCTGGCCTAATCATATGTATTTATTCAATTTTGGTTGTGTCTTAATTTTAATTTTTCCTTATTTACTAAAAATATTTTTGAATCCACAAAACAATCCACTGGTTCTGGCCTTTTCATATGTAGTTACCCAATTCTGGTTGTGACTTAATTTGAATTTTGCCTTGTTTATTAAAAATATTTTTGAATCCATAAGACAAGCAAAACAGTAAAAGAAAAACACAAAGAAAATAAAGTTGTAATATAGGAGAAAATGGGGGAGAATTGTTTTTAACTTTTAGATTTCTTTACGTTGGAGGTTGGCCAGGAAAGGGGTTAACAGGTGAGGTGCCTGGTGAGACGATGTGAGTCAGGATGTCCCCCTTTTTTGCTTTTCCCACTGCTTTCCTGGTCCTTGAGGGACACTTTGTTGGAGTCTGTGAGTATGTGCATGTGCAAAAGCTGTAGTCCTGTGAGTAAAAGCGTCAACAGGTTTTTCACATGGATACGATCACCAGAGGCTGGTTTGTTATGCCACTTGGTAAAACAGACAGTATTGTAGGTTGGTTGCATATAAGGCCATTGCATAGTTATTTCTTTGAATAGTACTCAGAATATGGTTATATTCATTAGAGAAAGTCACAATGGCAATGTGTTGTGGTTATTTGTGTTTCAGGTGGACATAAGTATTCAATGCAGCCATACATTACTTGGTGGCTTTTGCCTCTGATTAATGGATGAGCAAGCAAACCATATTTTGCTACATTTGTCAATCTGGTGAAAACAAACTGTAGCACATAGGGAAGGGTTGTTTCACAGATTGCATACTGTATTTAAAATGCATGCACCACCTATTTTTACTGTCTCACATACTGGGGCATCTTCTGGAATCAGACATAGTTAGGGGACCACCCACTTTGTTTCCTCATCTGCTTACTTGAGGCAATGGTGAGTCTTCCTCTTAACATCACAGTCATATTGTTTACGTGAGTAAGCTTGTGGCTGCCCTGTATTTTTGGCCACAAATTAGTTTGCAATCTAGCTCAATGAGTAGAAAGAGCTGTTAATATATCTACCTTTTAACCACTGCTGTGTATTAGTTTTCATTTTTAAAACGATATTCTTTCATATCATTCGATCATTTTCTGCACAAATAAAAGTTTCATATTTTTTCCAAACTTCAGCTCAGGCCACTCCAAAGGGGTTCATACGTATGCTGCTATACTGTACAAGACCAATCACTTTCAGCTCTAAGGACACTTTGATTGCATTACATTTTATGCTTGGTCACAATGACACTTTCTACCTGCTCTGTCGCTCATTCTGTTTGCTTTGACTTTATATTCTTTTCTTCTCTTTTCCTACTTTTCTAAATATTGCACCTCTTTCCCTATAGTACCGCTACAACTCGCTAATATACTCTCTGAAACTTTTCTTTTCACTAATTAATTTGTCTGCTAGCTTTTCTTCTTTATCGTTTACACCATATAATGTATATACTCCCGAACAGAGATGCTAGGAGTTAAGCTATGCTTACTAATGTTATACTTAACACACCTTGCTTAGTGGGACACTCAAAGCTCAAAGATGGAAACTCACATCTTGTTATCTATACCCGAGCATAATTATTTTACTGTCACATTTTCCTTCGTCATACTCTGACTTATACAATGCAATCTTTCTAATTTATTGCAATGTTTTTATGATTGTTATTTTTATATAATTGCTGAAGCTTTTCTCCCTTTGTCTCCATTGGAAAGGGGAATTGTTGCATACACGTAGTAATAATTTTCAGGTAAACAAATGGAAATAAATAAACAAGGTGTCTAGTTCTTTTGCTACCAATATTGCTGTTCCTGCTTTCTTTTGCTTTCACTTCT
This sequence comes from Protopterus annectens, assembly GCF_019279795.1. Lineage (NCBI taxonomy): Eukaryota > Metazoa > Chordata > Ceratodontiformes > Protopteridae > Protopterus > Protopterus annectens. The sequence continues at coordinate 1,659,047,981 of NC_056728.1, read as the reverse complement.
GTAGTTCTGCATTCTGTTCCCCTTTAGTTCTTTTTATAATTGTCCCTAATCCCATGTATAATACCTCTATGCAATTGGATTTCATTGGTAACATTTATGTATTATTTAAAATGAAGACAGAAAGTCCTTTGTATTTTGTCAGTAACGCTTTGATGTAGAAGGATTTTAATGAAACTCATTTATGACAACAGTGAGCTTCTGTAATTTGGTATCCAAATAATACCTTTAACTCAGTAGGCTGATCAAGGTTCTAAATAAATCTGGCCAGTATAAATTCACGTTATTCTTATATCAAAAGATTGTATGTAGCCTTATATAGAATGCAACATCTCAAGCATGTCATTTATATTACAGATAAAGATCTTTGAAGTGGTTTGCTATATGCTTTTCCCTGAATACCTACCTGCAGGTTGTCTTCCTAGATACATTAATCCTACTTTAGGCACTTATTTTCCTGTCCTCATTTTATTGGATTAGTCAGTCATTTTCACTCTAACACTTTTCAGAGAAAAAAAGTAGAAAGAAGGAGCGCATCAGTCCACTTTTGTTAGCAGCACTATAATACAGGGCTGATTCGTTTGCAGTAGGATTCACATTGCCATTGTGCCCAAGCTCTTACCCTTCAAACTAATTAAAATCTGCCAAGAGAATAAATGTATGCATCAGCAAACTATTTTAATAACCTGTAGATTAAGAGTGAGGGACCAGATAGCAGTGCAGTAATCTGAGTCTTGTGAGCTTGCAATCCAATCAGAATTCAATTAGTCTTTATGTCCATAAAGATTCAACATCTGTATCAGCTTAATGTTCATAATTAGTAACTGATGGAAAATGACTAACCTCTGGCTGTAATTTGAAAAGCTGTTCCTTCAAGGAGAAAAATACAGAGCTGAATATTTTATCTCTGAACAGGACCGATAGTAGGTTGCAGCACACTCATTCTTTTAGGCACACAGATAAAAAAATTTAATATTTTTTCTGCAGTATAATTATTAAAAATCAGATAATTTCTGTATGTCAGAAAGCCATAAGAAGACTACATATTTCATTTGAAATGTTGAAATGTTTGCCCAGTTTTTCACTTAACTCTTTATATCCTATGGATTGTCTTAATTTTCATCAATTCTTCTCAACTTCACCTTCTTAAAAATACTGCAGCCCTTCACTGTTCTGTATAACTAAAGTTTTATGCACATATGCATCTGTTTCCTGCCACTTGCACTGATATGGACAACAAGAATTTATTTCAAGTTTCATGGATGTTCTAGCATTGTTGCTAAACCTTGTTCAAGCACAATTCATAGTTTTCTTTTTGGACTAAAACACAGTTAAAAGTTTACTGGCATAGATTTGTTAGTAAGTTAAAGCATTTCAAGCAAAATATTAGTAAACTGGCTGACAGATCAAAATATTCAACATGACTGACACTTAGCCCAGATTGTAACTTTTTCTGGAAGATTCCTTAAGCTGTGTTGTAGATATCGCCCTAAGCCTACACACTTCATTTGTGTTAGCTTGACAAGCAGTAGTGCTCATTGAATATGCAAACCGCTAAGCACAGGTACATGTTCAACAGTACCTGTTCAAGGCCAGAACACCTGCCAGCAGCCACAATCGATATATATATATATATATATATATATATATATATATATATATACACACAACGGCAGTGCGAGCACCCACGGACAGTACAATACAAAATAAAGACAACTTGAATTGGATAATTAAGAGCTAGGAGAAGCTTAAAGAGGAAAGTGTAGTTATATATAGTAGATTAGTGTGCAAATACCAGTAATTGTATTTATTTTAACTATAAAAGTAATCCTGTTCACTTAAGGACACATACTTAATAAAAAAAATATTTTCAATGAATGTAGGAAGGATAGAGCTACAGTTTAATAAAGGGTGCAAATGTAATTCATGTAAAATTTATTTAAATAGCAGACGTGAGATAACAGTTAGCAAGGAAAGTAGATGCATAAGGGGACACTGCATATACTGCAGGTAGTGCATATCAGTTCTGTATTCAGGAAGTTAAGTTGTATCAAACATTATATCGTAGTCCCAACCTATCATATAAAACAATTGGTACTCAGCTCTAAAGATGTTGCCCAGTACACTTTAGAAAGCGATGCTTAATTGTCATTTGTTGACACATGTAACCATAGAAAGGCTATATTAAAGTTAAAACTGTGTTTGCAAAGCATGTTTTGTATATTAATGCAAATCAAGGAGTAGTTATAAAATCTAACTGTGCATTTTCCGATACACAGTGCCTCATGCATGCTCAAAAAAATGTTGTAGTCATATGATTATATTGAGATTGCCTAGCTATATTCATGTGTATGAAATTACTCTGCCATTATAATGTATACTGTGCAAATCAAATGTGAGAAATTGCATCCGCATGGTTTATGTTAGAACACAAATACAGCTTACAGAATTGTAAGCTTTCAGTGCCTTATGTTTATAAAGGAAACAATATTGACAATGTATGTCAATGAAAACATCTATGACAATACGGAAATTTATTTTATTTTATTTATTTTACATTTGTTGACCGGGCTAGTCCAAATGGATATATGTCCATTTTCAGTGGAGGCCTGGGGAGAAAAGCTCCAACAAACAAAATAAACACACTATCACATATAATATGAGACATTTAGAAATACAGTTGAATGTGCGGATAATCATCCTACACATTGCATTTTGTTAAGTTTCTACAGACAGAATCATGATACATTTCAGCTATGGTTAGTCATGCAAATATTTTGCTAACAATATAGTATAAGAGAATACTTTTGTTTTATTTGACTTAAAAAAGTAACTAAGTTATACACTCTCTTAGAAGTTAACAGACAAGTAACTAGTTTGGACAGCAATGGCAGTAATGCCTTGAGAAATTAGGGGTAGTTAGTCTGGGTTAGAACAAGGGCATAACCACTGTGATTTAAGATATGGCTTCAGTTTGGTTTTAAATAATGCTATATAGGTCATGGACGACAGGTCTTTTGGGACGGAGTTCCAGATTTTTCCAACTGTGTTGGCAAACAAGGAGTCACCTGCCAAGCTGTTAGCTTTGCCTATTTGTACAAATGGTTTATTTGCTGAACGTAGGGTCTTGAGGTTGTTATGGGGGTGATTAAGTTAGTAAGTATAGATGTGTTAATAGGTTGGTGCAGGATCTTGTGGGCAACTGTTAATTGATTAAATAGTATTATATTTGGCAGTTCTAGCCATCCTAGCTGTTTAAGATTATCACAATGCAAATCTAGCAATGTTATTATAGGATATCGCAAGTATGTTGATGTTGTTCTTACATAGTTTTGTATATATAGGTGAGGTTTAGTGGAGGGTAGAGATTAAGTGGGTACGGGCAATGGTGGTCCTGGCTAGTGTTGACGAAAAGGATTTTATCCTATATAGGGATCCTAGTTTTTTGTTGACTGTTTTTATAGTACTTTTAATATGGGAATCAAAGGTGAGGTTGTTGTCAATAAGAACCCCAAGAAGTTTAGTAGTACAATCAGAAGATATAATAATGCCATTGCTTGATGTGACAGTAAAAGTAAGTGGGGAGGCCCGACGTGTGGGAGTGAATAGTAGCAATTTTTTTTTTTTGGGATTCAGAATGAGGCATTGATGTAGAAGCCATTTTTCAACTATGTTAAACACATTTTGTGTTATGAACTGTAAGACAGATGGTGAGGTGGCAGAGCATATTAGCGTGGAATTGTCTGCATATTGGATACAAGTAGCTTGATGTTTAACAGAGTATAGGTCGTTTATAAGAATAGAGAATAGGAGAGGACCTAATATGGAGCCTTGAGAGACCCCAAGGGCAATTGGGAGGTGGGAGGATAGGTTGTTTTCCCATAGGACAGCCTGCTGCCTGTTATCTAAGTATGATTGGAACCATTGAATAGCTATTGTGTTTAGAGACAGGTTTTTGAGTATATTAATTAGTAGGTGGTGGTTAACCATGTCGAAGGCTTTTGAAAGGTCAATGAAGAGAGCTGAGGATAACGTATCTTTATTGCGATTCTTATTAATACAATCTGTAAATGATAAAAGAGCAGAGGTGGTGCTATGAAATGGTCTAAAACCATGTTGGCAGTTGGCTAGTAAATTGTTTTCTATTAGGTGGTTTAACAGCTGTTTATGAATACATTTCTCCATGATCTTAGCCAGTGGAGATAATATGGCTATAGGTCTATAATTTGATAATTCATTCGAGTTGCCTCCCTTATGCAAGGGGATAATGTGAGAGATTTTCTAGATTGATGGGATAGTTCCTTCTTTTAATAGTTCTGTTTATCAGGATGGATACTGGGAAGGCTATGGCTTTTGCAGCGTTTTGCAGGTATTCTGCAGGTAATAGGTCTGCAGAGAGGGTGGTAGGTTTAAGCTTATGTAAGAGTGTACAGACAAGGGATGTAGGAACAGGTTGAAAGTGAAATGAAGGGGGTGCATTGGTGATGGAGGTGATTGATGATGATGTATCAGGGGATAGCTGATTAGCAAGAGATTGAATAGTCTCTATGAAAAAAGTGTTAAAGGTATTGGCTATTTGATTAGGGTTATTGTGATCCGAGCCTAAGGGGATAGGTGTGACTGAATGCCCAGGGTGTAAGAGTTTATTAATGCCTGACCAGAATCTTTGTGGCTTATTTTGGTTTGTTTGTTGGAGTTCAAACTCTGAGCACTTGTATGTGCTAAAATGAACAGAAAGTAGTGAAAGAGCCCTCTTTTCAAGCTAGATTTACCTGGCTCTACACACTCATAGTATTCATGTAATGCTGGATTTGAACCACCTACCTATCTAGTTACACAGTATCACTCACATGTTCCACAACAGAAGTCTTTGTTTAGTGGTGTGATGGAGCATTTGAAACGATGACCTCAGCAGCGTGTAGCAGAACAAATGTTAGTGTTACTATTGAAAAAACTGATTTGGGGGCCATCTCTCAGTTTAAATGTTTCTCCTACATAGAAGTGTATATCAGATCTGTTGCTGAAGCCATACTTACATCATACTAGAGCCACATGCACACACAAGTTCAGCACTGTTGGATTCAAACTACCATCCTATGTAGTTATACAATCTACAATACATAGTATTAACCACAAGCACCGCATGAAAATTTTGATTACAGCAGTGGCATAATGCACTTTTCAAAAGATTATGTCATCAGTGTGTTGTAGAGAAGATATATGTGACAAAAGTGGAAGTAATTGATAGCGGAGACACCTCGCAGTTTAAATGTTTCTCCTGAGTAGAAGTGGCCACATCAGATATGTGGGTGAAGCCAGTCTACCTAGCAGTACTGATGTACACACACACACACACACACACACACACACACACACACACACACACACACACACACACACACACTCATGCTTCTTAGTCATTGCTGCATTTAAACACCTACCTACCTAATTACACAGTCTAAAGTAGATTGTGCCAACTGCAATTGCCACAAGAAAAGACTGACTTTAAATGTGGGGTACTGAACATTTATAAGGATTGTAACAGTAGGGTTACAGATAAGCAAGTGTGCATCACAGGACTGGGTGAAAAAAACATGTGCCTTGACAGGACTGGGTTGATCACAGGGAATTGCATACTACTCAGATAACTTATCTATCCTGACAGTCATGTACTGTACACTGTGCTAGCATGGGTGATATGTATCTGTTTCGCAGTATGAATGTTGATGACAACCACATATGTATCCTTTCAGTCATGTACACTGTGCAAGCATGAGTGACGTGTATCTGTTTCACAGTGTTGATGACAACCACACTTGTAACACAGTGGATTGACAACATTCCTAAGTGTTCAGCTCAGGCAGATTATATCCAAACAGTAATCATTTGCTGTATCATTTTCATTATTTCCACATGCTTGGGCAATGTGCAGTGCAAATACAAACATACAGGTCAAACAGATAAAGGTTCACTACTTAATACCAATAAGGAAACAGTGTGCATAGGTCCCACACCATTGTACCTCTTTTGCAAGTCAAGGTATGTTACATCATAAGTGGAGTACAAGTGTCCATTACAACATTCACAAGTAATACAAGGCCACTGATATTACTTTCCTCTGGTCAAAGTCACATCCTGAAGTGCACCACTGTCAAGCTCATTTGAGTGATTGATGGCAAAGTATTAGGCATGCATAACTATATTTGGAGGTTTTGAATTTAGAAAAAGAATTAACAGTAATAGGTGGTGCTCCGTGTAGACCTTTATGCAAATAAGTAGTGTAGATATACAGAAAGTTTTGATTATGATCCAGTCCAGAATGGATGTGTATGTCATGTTAATGTTTTATGTGTCAGGATTTACAGATTTGTCATAATTATTGTACTAAATTACTTATATGGATAATACAGGTGCATACTTGGATAACCCTGATATCTTATGACTGTCCATGTATCTGAGGAATGTTGTACTGATTTTTATGTAATTGTATATGTTTGTATGACATCATTGAGTAATATAGTCACTACGATTATTTATTTTATTTATTTATTTATTTATTGTATTTGTTGACCTGGAAAGTCCACTGGTCCTAGAATGAGCCCATTTTCAGTGGAGGCCCGGGGAGAAAAGCTCCATGATAATTACATACAAAGATCTATAAAAGCATAACATATAACAAAGAATAATGATTAACACATTTATCTTGAATGAAAATAATGTAAAAAAGTAGAAATAATAAAAGGCATATATTCAAGTAACACAATATTAAATAAGTCTGCAAGGTTGATAGCAGAAGGAATCAGTACAGAGTAAGGGAAGGAGGAGATAGAAGGGTAAGGAGAGAAAAGTGAGGCTAAAGAAAAAGCGAGGCTAAAGAGACAGGAAGGAAGTGAACAGGCAGAGAGAGGGGAGGAAGTGGTAGTACTAGAAATGTATAGAGGTGAAATCACCAGAGAGAGAAGTCAGGAGGTGGAGTTGTGAGTAGGGGTACAGGAGCATAACCAGTGAGAGGAAAGATGTAGCTTGAGGGATTTTTTTAAACAAGGTAGGATTGCTACATGATAACATACATGTAGGTATCATAGTTAAAAGACTTTAGAATATTCATGAAAAAGAAAACTACTTCATCCTGTCAAGTTAAATGTGTCTAGCAGCAATGTGTGCCTTGTGTACTATGTTTGTTAATTCATAAAGCCTTGATTATACTACTATACTATGCTTGTTAAGACATAAAGCCTTGAGTGTACCAAATGTCTTGCACTTACTTATGAGAAGGTATAAGCATTTTGGGCCTGATTATGAAGCACACATTACATGTGGTATACAATAATGCTATCAGTCTGTATTTGAATAACATAGTGGGGTTACGCACATTTGTAGGAAATTAACAATAGTGATGCAACTGATCACAAAAACTCACCAGTTTTTGCCATAGGAGAGGAAATGCCATTTATTGCCAGTCAACATTGCTGCACAGTGATAAGCATCATGGAAATGCTGAGGACAAATACTGAAGTGTGTTTAGGGGCCATTTCTGAACGTTTTTGTGTGATTCTATTTTCTGACTAGATTAAACATGTGAAAAAGTGGTTTATAGGGCAGTGGTGAAAATGGGAGGCAAGCAGAGTGTAGGACATGGAGGGAAGAATAAAGGAATGTGCAGGATGGTGATGGGAGATGACCATAGCTATCCACTTCTTCGCAAAATTGAATTTGGATACTCGTCACATCAGGCCTGGCAGACAACAACAGAATAATGTTGCATGGCCAATTGGATCAAATCAAGTGGGTCAATGAGACACTGAACAACCAGGAAGAAGAGAAAACTAAGCAAAGCCAAACAAAACCACCATGATGATACAACTTTCTTTTAAGCAGCAGCTGAAAATGTCTCAGTAAACCTTTTCTGGTAAGCTCAACTCAGCAAAATTCAAAGAATCGATTTACTCCAAGCATGATTGTGCTAGTTTTGTTCAACTTTCCTGTGTCAATGAGACATATAGGTGAAGTGGAGAGCTAGGTAGGGGTCATAATAAGAGGGTAAGGTAGGTTAGGTATGTTAGGTGGCAGACATATACATACACGACATATAAGACAAATGTGAAAAGGTTGATGTACACCTTGATTGGGGATTGGTCAGGGTAATCAGAGGTCCTGCATTAGCACTGTGAGAATATAGTCCTCACCCTCAAAAATCTCATTGTTGTCTCCTGGGTCTTCTTGTTTAGTGTGGTGGACAGGGCATCAAATTTGGAATTCAAAGTAGGACCTTTTCTGCTCTGCCAGTTCGGGCACTGAGTCCCCCCTCCATGATGTCTTCCACCAGCTCTGACAGCTCGTGATGAGTGAGAAAATCTCAATGTCTAGTACTACTCCTGCCAGTTACCACTGTACCAGCAGCCAGGGCAGAGCTACCTAACACAGTTGGAGTAGGTATTGCAAGACTTGTGGAGACAATGGTGACAGGTTAGGACACATGTGTTGGGTATCAGTGCTGCCTGTATTGGTAGCACCACAGTCACCTGTGGAGGTGTGGGAGGCTGAAAACTAATGGTCAGTCTAGCTCCCTGTGCTGATGGTCATTTGTGTTAAAACAACAATGTTTTCACACAGAAAGTGAGATAGGGTTTAGAAAGAGAAAACATAGATAATAACATCAAAGCCATGTCAGAGTACTATTTCAGTATATACATTAACAAATATAACACATAATTGTTAATCTGTGCCACATCTAGATATGATACAAAGGCATTAATGTGTCAGAAAATGCATCAGTCTCTGTGCTATTATAAATAATATGGAAGTAGTTAGTTGAGTATAGCATATCAGACATATGCATTCCAAGTAAATATGGAATCTTTATTTTATTTAAAATTGCAGTAAATAATTTTTAGAAGCTAAAGCTAATTACTGCTGGTGGCAATTGAACCCACACTCTGCTAGGTAGCTTTATTCATTGCCTAATGCAATGATAAAGAGTTATTAGAACATACATACACAACTTATACAAAGGTTAAGCTTGCCTCCTTAGTTGTGTATTTCTAAACCTCATACGGACTGATGTCATGAAATTTGGTAAGATTAACTACATTACTGAGGTACTATGATCTCATATGCATTTATATGTGATCATTACTTATCCTTTGCCTCTTTGAGGCATGCCAATCATTCCAGATGTACATCCTTGTTTCTAGCAATATCTTCAGCAGGTCTACAGAAGAATAAAAAGAAGAATAAGAAATATCATGAATAACAGTATTGGCTAGCTAATGCATGGTATTGTACCAGATTGGTATGGGCCACTATACTTTCACAGATCAAGAGTGTTTGCAAATCTAAATTTTGCCTCTCATTATATCAGGAGGCCCTGCTTGTACCTCTTCCTGTCACTATAGTTCTGATGACATTACTTAGAATGCCAGTTACACTGAAAGACCCTGGCCAAGTCATTCTAAGCCTCAGCCTTGTACTGATAGCCAGAATAGTTCTCCTGCAGAAGCCTATGGCCATAATGCTTTACAAGAGGTGCCATAAAGATCCTGGACTCCCTCGCAACACATTGGGTCTTTAAATGGAACACCACCCTTAACTTCACCTTGCATGTCTTCTGAAGGACACCTAGAAATATGGCAATGAATTGGCACCCAATTCAGATCTAGGGTATACTAGCCTCTGCACAATGACAAACAACCTTGCCAGCGGCATTTGCAAAATTGAAAGCGTAAGAATGGCCTGGCAGAGAAATTGGGACTGATTCCTTTAAAATACACTGGAGGTGAAATATGGCAGTGAGGCTTGGCTATGTGAGCTGCTGACTGTATTTACACTTGTACTGTAAAATCATCAAATGCTTTATGATGTTTATTTATAATCAGTATTGTATAGAGGTAAAATGTTATGAATTGGAACATATTGGGTTGGTAGGTTAGCAAACCACAAAGTAAGAATAATATCACCTGGGAAATGATCCTATGGCTAAAAAGAAGGCTAAACGTTACATGTTGCATATTAACTGTTAATGTCACAGGGGATCTAATATTTTTCACTTGAAAGTTGGTGTGTATCAGTTTCAATACCAGTGGAGATCTAATTATGATGTCTGCATGTGTGTGATTTTCACTTGTTATGTCACTGGAGTTATACATAAAAGCCAGTATTTAATAATGTAAATCAATTCTATATACACTGAGTTGCATGACCTAAGGAAAACATGTTGGAGTAGATGCCTTATTAATTTCCATGATATACTGTCCTACACACATAATAAATATATTTGATGTATAATATTATTTTAATAAATATAATTGATAAGCAATACTTTTTTTCAACTAACTATTGTGCAGATTACACCTACGCAAGTGTGGTTGAAGTTAATATACTTTACACACATTGTAGTTGACTTATTTAGTAGTCATTACACAGAGATGTGTTACAAATGTAATTGTTTTAATAGTCAGGTTTAATTCATGTTACATTTCTAACAAAATTCTGTGACACTACTTATTCTGACCCCTTGTTAAAACAGTTTTAAACTGGATTTGAACCATGCATTACTTCTGCTGTTTCACCAAAGGTCTGTATTAAGACATTGAGCTACAGAGAAAGGGAATGTACAGGTGTGTTGTCTTCAAACAGTACTGCCCAGAGTGCTGACAGAAGCATAATGCGTCAATTGTGCTACTGACAGTAGCCCAAATTAAATTTTTGAGTTTTTGCCTTCAGATATGAACTGTTGCTCACTTATATTGACCACTGACTGTCTCTGAGCTGTACTGCTAAACAGCATGCAAATGCAGATGCCCCGCAAAAAATAAAAATATAAAAAAAATCCAAATAAAGCATAGATCTTGCAATAAGGACAACACTTATGGAGTTAACCTGACACATTCAATCATTTAACAGTATTTGCCACATGGTAACTTGCATTTCTTTTACAGATCATCAGATCTTCAGTTAATGACAATTCATGAGAAATGGGTCACATGGTAGATTACATAAGCTCATTTGGACACACTATATATAGATAAAAATTACATTTTTAAATAAATGTACTACTGGCATGAATACTACTTGGGGACTTTGGATAATTAATTGAGAATATTATAAGTATTTTGACATTCATTGTGTTACTGATTGTATTTTCTCACACTTTAGTAAATGTCAGATTTTTACATGACAAATATCAAATGTTATTACTACTAAGAATAGTTCAATTTCCAGCAGCAAAACATTTGTGTCACTGTGAATAGTACCTTGAAATTATCAAAGGTTGGAATTAAGCCCTGCATTGTTCTTGCTCTCACACATATGTTAGTGCATTAACATATCAAGCCACGGAGAAAGCTACACAACTTACCAAAAGCTTATTGAATTAACACCTTGAAGTGCAGAAAAATGCAACTGACCGGTGCTTTTTTCTTCACTCGATACTGTTGGGAGTGCTGAGGGAAGTGAATTAGGGCCACTCTCATTTGCACTACTGATAGCATTTCTAATTACATTTCTAAGTTTTTACCTTGGGAAGAGAACCATAATTCACTGGTAGTAAACACTGGCACTCAATGAAGTGCAATGCCAAGCTTGGCACAAAGGATGGAGCCAAAAAAAAAAAGAAAGGAAAAATGTGTATCCATGATGATTTCCAAACTGCTGTTATACCATGAAGATGTAGAAATTGTTATGGGTTCCTAGTTGCACACAGGCATCACTCTGTCTAAATGTGAACCTGCATTAGCATGAATTACTGCGAAGATTAACAGTAAGTGCCATGTACAGAGTAGGATTTATGAAGCAGAGAAAGTGGAGTACATATACCTAAGCTTTGACATTGTAACATTTCTGGGCAATATAGCCATGTTTTAAAAATTGTTTGTCATTTCATAGCTGATATCTTTATACTTTTGATATTTTCAATAGTTAACGTAACAAATCATGTCAAAGTAATTAAAATGTATACAATACAACAGTGTGTTCTTCCCTTTCTTTGTGAGCTGTAACTGTACCATGTCACAGTAATTAAAATGTATACAATACAACAGTGTGTTCTTCCCTTTCTCTGTGAGCTGTAACTGTACCATGTCACAGTAATTAAAATGTATACAATACAACAGTGTGTTCTTCCCTTTCTTTGTGAGCTGTAACTGTACCATGTCACAGTAATTAAAATGTATACAATACAACAGTGTGTTCTTCCCTTTCTTTGTGAGCTGTAACTGTACCATGTCACAGTAATTAAAATGTATACAATACAACAGTGTGTTCTTCCCTTTCTTTGTGAGCTGTAACTGTACCATGTCAAAGTAATTAAAATGTATACAATACAACAGTGTGTTCTTCCCTTTCTTTGTGAGCTGTAACTGTACCATGTCACAGTAATTAAAATGTATACAATACAACAGTGTGTTCTTCCCTTTCTTTGTGAGCTGTAACTGTACCATGTCACAGTAATTAAAATGTATACAATACAACAGTGTGTTCTTCCCTTTCTTTGTGAGCTGTAACTGTACCACGTCACAGTAATTAAAATGTATACAATACAACAGTGTGTTCTTCCCTTTCTTTGTGAGCTGTAACTGTACCATGTCAAAATAATTAAAATGTATACAATACAACATTGTGTTCTTCCCTTTCTTTGTGAGCTGTAACTGTACCATGTCACAGTAATTAAAATGTATACAATACAACAGTGTGTTCTTCCCTTTCTTTGTGAGCTGTAACTGTACCATGTCACAGTAATTAAAATGTATACAATACAACAGTGTGTTCTTCCCTTTCTTTGTGAGCTGTAACTGTACCATATCACAGTAATTAAAATGTATATAATACAACAGTGTGTTCTTCCCTTTCTCTGTGAGCTGTAACTGTACCATGTCACAGTAATTAAAATGTATACAATACAACAGTGTGTTCTTCCCTTTCTTTGTGAGCTGTAACTGTACCATGTCAAAGTAATTAAAATGTATACAATACAACAGTGTGTTCTTCCCTTTCTTTGTGAGTTGTAACTGTACCATGTCCCAGTAATTAAAATGTATACAATACATCAGTGTGTTCTTCCCTTTCTTTGTGAGCTGTAACTGTACCATGTCAAAGTAATTAAAATGTATACAATACAACAGTGTGTTCTTCCCTTTCTTTGTGAGCTGTAACTGTACCATGTCAAAGTAATTAAAATGTATACAATACAACAGTGTGTTCTTCCCTTTCTTTGTGAGCTGTAACTGTACCATGTCACAGTAATTAAAATGTATACAATACAACAATGTGTTCTTCCCTTTCTTTGTGAGCTGTAACTGTACCATGTCAAAGTAATTAAAATGTATACAATACAACAGTGTGTTCTTCCCTTTCTTTGTGAGCTGTAACTGTACCATGTCAAAGTAATTAAAATGTATACAATACAACAGTGTGTTCTTCCCTTTCTTTGTGAGCTGTAACTGTACCATGTCACAGTAATTAAAATGTATACAATACAACAGTGTGTTCTTCCCTTTCTTTGTGAGCTGTAACTGTACCATGTCAAAGTAATTAAAATGTATACAATACAACAGTGTGTTCTTCCCTTTCTTTGTGAGCTGTAACTGTACCATGTCAAAGTAATTAAAATGTATACAATACAACAGTGTGTTCTTCCCTTTCTTTGTGAGCTGTAACTGTACCATGTCACAGTAATTAAAATGTATACAATACAACAGTGTGTTCTTCCCTTTCTTTGTGAGCTGTAACTGTACCATGTCACAGTAATTAAAATGTATACAATACAACAGTGTGTTCTTCCCTTTCTTTGTGAGCTGTAACTGTACCATGTCAAAGTAATTAAAATGTATACAATACAACAGTGTGTTCTTCCCTTTCTTTGTGAGCTGTAACTGTACCATGTCACAGTAATTAAAATGTATACAATACAACAGTGTGTTCTTCCCTTTCTTTGTGAGCTGTAACTGTACCATGTCAAAGTAATTAAAATGTATACAATACAACAGTGTGTTCTTCCCTTTCTTTGTGAGCTGTAACTGTACCATGTCAAAGTAATTAAAATGTATACAATACAACAGTGTGTTCTTCCCTTTCTTTGTGAGCTGTAACTGTACCATGTCACAGTAATTAAAATGTATACAATACAACAGTGTGTTCTTCCCTTTCTTTGTGAGCTGTAACTGTACCATGTCACAGTAATTAAAATGTATACAATACAACAGTGTGTTCTTCCCTTTCTTTGTGAGCTGTAACTGTACCATGTCACAGTAATTAAAATGTATACAATACAACAGTGTGTTCTTCCCTTTCTTTGTGAGCTGTAACTGTACCATGTCAAAGTAATTAAAATGTATACAATACAACAGTGTGTTCTTCCCTTTCTTTGTGAGCTGTAACTGTACCATGTCACAGTAATTAAAATGTATACAATACAACAGTGTGTTCTTCCCTTTCTTTGTGAGCTGTAACTGTACCATGTCACAGTAATTAAAATGTATACAATACAACAGTGTGTTCTTCCCTTTCTTTGTGAGCTGTAACTGTACCATGTCACAGTAATTAAAATGTATACAATACAACAGTGTGTTCTTCCCTTTCTTTGTGAGCTGTAACTGTACCATGTCAAAGTAATTAAAATGTATACAATACAACAGTGTGTTCTTCCCTTTCTTTGTGAGCTGTAACTGTACCATGTCAAAGTAATTAAAATGTATACAATACAACAGTGTGTTCTTCCCTTTCTTTGTGAGCTGTAACTGTACCATGTCACAGTAATTAAAATGTATACAATACAACAGTGTGTTCTTCCCTTTCTTTGTGAGCTGTAACTGTACCATGTCACAGTAATTAAAATGTATACAATACAACAGTGTGTTCTTCCCTTTCTTTGTGAGCTGTAACTGTACCATGTCACAGTAATTAAAATGTATACAATACAACAGTGTGTTCTTCCCTTTCTTTGTGAGCTGTAACTGTACCATGTCAAAGTAATTAAAATGTATACAATACAACAGTGTGTTCTTCCCTTTCTTTGTGAGCTGTAACTGTACCATGTCACAGTAATTAAAATGTATACAATACAACAGTGTGTTCTTCCCTTTCTTTGTGAGCTGTAACTGTACCATGTCACAGTAATTAAAATGTATACAATACAACAGTGTGTTCTTCCCTTTCTTTGTGAGCTGTAACTGTACCATGTCACAGTAATTAAAATGTATACAATACAACAGTGTGTTCTTCCCTTTCTTTGTGAGCTGTAACTGTACCATGTCACAGTAATTAAAATGTATACAATACAACAGTGTGTTCTTCCCTTTCTTTGTGAGCTGTAACTGTACCATGTCACAGTAATTAAAATGTATACAATACAACAGTGTGTTCTTCCCTTTCTTTGTGAGCTGTAACTGTACCATGTCACAGTAATTAAAATGTATACAATACAACAGTGTGTTCTTCCCTTTCTTTGTGAGCTGTAACTGTACCATGTCACAGTAATTAAAATGTATACAATACAACAGTGTGTTCTTCCCTTTCTTTGTGAGCTGTAACTGTACCATGTCACAGTAATTAAAATGTATACAATACAACAGTGTGTTCTTCCCTTTCTTTGTGAGCTGTAACTGTACCATGTCAAAGTAATTAAAATGTATACAATACAACAGTGTGTTCTTCCCTTTCTTTGTGAGCTGTAACTGTACCATGTCACAGTAATTAAAATGTATACAATACAACAGTGTGTTCTTCCCTTTCTCTGTGAGCTGTAACTGTACCATGTCACAGTAATTAAAATGTATACAATACAACAGTGTGTTCTTCCCTTTCTTTGTGAGCTGTAACTGTACCATGTCAAAGTAATTAAAATGTATACAATACAACAGTGTGTTCTTCCCTTTCTTTGTGAGCTGTAACTGTACCATGTCAAAGTAATTAAAATGTATACAATACAACAGTGTGTTCTTCCCTTTCTTTGTGAGCTGTAACTGTACCATGTCAAAGTAATTAAAATGTATACAATACAACAGTGTGTTCTTCCCTTTCTTTGTGAGCTGTAACTGTACCATGTCACAGTAATTAAAATGTATACAATACAACAGTGTGTTCTTCCCTTTCTTTGTGAGCTGTAACTGTACCATGTCAAAGTAATTAAAATGTATACAATACAACAGTGTGTTCTTCCCTTTCTCTGTGAGCTGTAACTGTACCATGTCAAAGTAATTAAAATGTATACAATACAACAGTGTGTTCTTCCCTTTCTCTGTGAGCTGTAACTGTACCATGTCACAGTAATTAAAATGTATACAATACAACAGTGTGTTCTTCCCTTTCTTTGTGAGCTGTAACTGTACCATGTCAAAGTAATTAAAATGTATACAATACAACAGTGTGTTCTTCCCTTTCTTTGTGAGCTGTAACTGTACCATGTCACAGTAATTAAAATGTATACAATACAACAGTGTGTTCTTCCCTTTCTTTGTGAGCTGTAACTGTACCATGTCACAGTAATTAAAATGTATACAATACAACAGTGTGTTCTTCCCTTTCTTTGTGAGCTGTAACTGTACCATGTCACAGTAATTAAAATGTATACAATACAACAGTCTGTTCTTCCCTTTCTTTTGTGAGCTGTAACTGTACTTTGATACATTTGTAAAGTGATGGAATTATGCTTTACATGCATTTAGACAGAAGTTGCTTGTTTCTTTTCATGTGCTTCACATAACTTATGCACACTTCATACTCACAGACACATTTACCACTTAGGCAATTATTCAGAAATATGTTATAATGTTTTATCTCCTAAGCAAGTCAATGTAATCTCATATTTCTTTTGTAGGTTTATTGTCCCTGACACACCCTCTTTAAGTTTATATCAAAGTGGCAGGAATATTAACCTCTCAGTTATTCACACTCTAGTGCTAAGGAGTCACACTCACAAGTCATTAGCAGGCCCCATTTCTCAGTAGTTGTTCTTGTACTGCTAGGGCGGGTGCATGACATTCAGAAGGTGAGCACCATGTATGAACAGATTGTGTGATTCATGAATGATAATCAGTTGACACCTGATTTACATATTCACAGTGTACAGAGAAGTTAAGCTGCACTATATACGCACAATGGATTGTTAAGGCACTTGTATCACAGTTCCGGAGACTTCTTGGATTCATAAACTTGAGTCTGACATTTGCATTTACATTACATTTTTTGGCTTTCATACAAATCCTGTCAAGATATGTGATGTTTATTTACAAATAAATTATTTACAAACACTTGTCATATCTTATATTTCAGATAACATAGTGCGATGTCTGAAGTTCATAGGTTCATATGTTCATACGTAGGTACTAGGCTATTGGCCCTAGGGCCTATATAAGCCTAGTCAAATGGTACCCTGGCTTTTGCCACCCAAGAAAATTATTTTCCTGAGCCCCTGTCAAGCAGAGCCACAGAAGTGATCCCTGGGTGAAATTTCCTATCTCCCATCCAATCATCAAGATTTTATTTGAAGAGTGCTGATGAAGAGCTTTGTTTGATATCAATAGGTAGTTTGTTCCAGAGTATGGGAAGTCTCTTGGACAGGAATCAATCCCTCCAGCATGTTCTGTTTATTGTGGTGACAAGGTTTAGGTCCCTAGAGCATGTAGCTTGGAGGGATTGGGATTTTTTTAAGTGGAGCATGTCCAACATGGGTTTGACATAGCTTTGTATGTTAGGCAGAGATCACCTCTGAGTAGGCGATATGCGACAGAGTAAAGCTGGAGTTTTTTGAGATGGTCTGCATAGGGCATCTGTTTGAGGCCAGTAATCCTCTTTGTGAGGTATTTCTGCGGCCTTTCCAGTTGTTGTAGATGTCTTGTGAGGTACATACCAAAAGGGGCATTGTACTCTATAATGGGTCTAATGAGTGATGAGTAGAGGGGAACAATGACCTCTTTTTTCATGGATAAGAAACCTTTTGTGATGAGGTGTAACATGTAGAAGGATTTCCGGACTACTGTGGTGATGTGATTATTAAAGGAGAGACTACTACTGTCCACCTGTGTCCCAAGGTCTCTTATCACACTTTCGGTGTTAAGTAGACTACTGCCTATGTGGTAGTTAATGGGTGTAGAGTTTTTACCAATAGGGATGAAAATGCACTTTTTGGCATTGAGCTTGAGTCCATGGCTTTGACACCAGGCATCTGTCTCAGTGAGGCTCGTTTGTAGGATGTCCACATCGTTAGGAGTTTTGATTATGGCTCCTAGTTTGCAGTCATCTGCGAACTTTGTTAGCCAAATACCTTCTGTGTTAGCCAGTAATTCAGAGAAGTAGATATCAAACAGGAGAGGACCCAGGACTGAACCCTGTGGTACTCCACTTGTCACTAGTCTGAAGTTGGATTTAGAGTCTGCTACTTTCACAGCGTGGGTTCTGTCAGTGAGCCAGTTGGAAACCCATCTTGTGACATAGGGATTTATACCTAGTTTAGTGAGTTTATCTATAATTCCAGAGTGGGGGATGGTATTGAAAGCCTTGGCGAGATCTAGATAGGCTGTCTGAACCACCTTACCCTCATCTACAGCTTTGGTGACCGCTTCAAAGAAGTCTATCAGGTTTAGGAGACATGATCTGCCTTTTACAAACTCGAACTGGGTAGGGTCCAGAGTTTGGAGATTACCAATGTCATTGTTTATAAGTTCCATGATGATACGTTCCATAGCCTTGTAGACCAGGCTTGTCAGGCTAATGGGGCAGTAGTTCCTGGGGTCCATGGTGGCTCCCCATTTGTGGAGTGGGATAACTGTTGCTGTGCACCATTCAGTGGGCACAAAGCCTGAGGTGAGGCTATGATTGAACATGGTACTTAGGTGGGGTGCCAGTTTGTTCTGTAGTTCATGTAGAACACAGCCTGGGATGTTCCCAGGTCCCATGGATGCTGTGTTCCTGGCTTTGGAGAGTGTGTTGTTTACCTGTGCAGCCATGATTACAGAACTTTGCATTCTTCCGGTATAGAGATGGGCCCTTTAGGGGGTGAGAGAGGGGTAAAGGTAGCACTGAACCTATCTACCTATCTGCCAGGATGTTGGCAATATCATTTGGTTCTGTATATTTAGTGCCAGTGTGCTGTAACTCAGAGCAGATCTGAGTATTGCCATTGAGATTCACGACATAGCTATAGAATGCTTTGTGGTTGTCTTTAGAATAAGTGGCGATTTTGTTTTCGTAACTAGCTTTGGAGGATTTTGAGGGATCTCAGCTTCTTACTGAAGCTGACCACAGAGTTCCTCTAATCATGGGATTTTACCCTTTTTTACAACAGTTTTTTTCTTCTGTGGTAGAGTTTGTTTATGGCAGGGGACCACCATATTGGCTTCCTTTTTTTGGAGGACAGTATCTTGGTTCTGTTAGGGATTGCACGATCCATGCACTCATGTAAGTGCTTATAAATTGCATTTGTATTGGATTCAACAGTCGTACCTCTATTGGCCGTCAGCATGGGTGTCGTGAAGTTTGCCACTTCTGTCTTAAGAAGCATGAAATTGGCTTTGGAGAGATTTTTTTCCATGGTTTCCCTAATTGGGGGGGGGGGATGTGGATGTCTAGGGTGATTAGCTTGTGGTCAGATCTGACTAACAAGGAATTGACCTCTGGTATGGAGCACCTGTTGCCCATGCTGGCAATGACCAGGTCTAGGATATTGCTGCCCCTGGTGGGGGTGTGGATAAGTTGATCCAAGGTGTTGGAATTTATGAATTCCAGAAAACGTTGAGCACAAGAGTTGGTACATGAATAGTTTTCCCAGTTAATGGTAGGGTAGTTGAAATCGCCTATTATGAGGGTGTTAGGTTGTACCCTAATATTTTCCAGTGTATGAAGAAATGAGGAGTGGGAATCCTGGGGCATGGTGGGGGATCTGTAGCAAGCTATAATTTGGATTGCGGTCTTGTCCAGAGTTAGTTGCACTTGGATAACCTCGGATGCATTATGCTGAGTATCTAGCCTGGAGGTGTGGATATCCTTAAAGAATATGGACACGCCTCCACCTTTAATGTTTTGGTCCAGGTTAGGTGGCCGAAAGGTGTGGTATGAATTATAGCCTGGTAATGCAGGGGTGCTCTTTGGAGCCTTGAACCAGGTCTCTGTCACTGCACAGATGTCTGTGTTCTCCATTGTAAGGAGTGCCTTGAGTGAATGAATTTTGAGGTTTAGACTTCTAGCATTAAGTAGCATTGCCCTCAGATTTTGCTTGCTTGTACCTGTTATGGTGGTGAATTTCATTTGAACCTTGCCTAAAAAAGGCACTATAGGGGTGGCAAGAGCCTTAGCCAGTATCCTGAATCCTAAGGGTGACAGGTGCAGGCCATCTCTGGCAAAGCATTGTGGTTTGTCGATCATGTCATCCCAGGCAGACAGATACTGTATACCCTTAGAATGACACCAGAAGCTTAGCCAATTGTTGAACTCAATCAATTTGTCCTTGTACTGTGGTATCATTCTGGGTGATGGCAGGATGCTACTCAAGGCTAGGGTCATACCTGCATGGGCTACAAGATTGGACAGCTCATCCATGTCTCTTTTCATGTAGTCCAGGGAGGTATGTCTCAGGTCATTCACACCAACATGGACAATGACAGAGTCATATTTGTACTTGCTGTGGAGTGACTTGAGTGCATGCATTATCTGGCAGATCCAGACACCTGACAGGCAGCTGACAGTAACTTTCTCCTTGTTTAGCCTGGTGAGTGGAACATCAGTGTGCCTGACTATAGCCACCTATGACTAGAGTGTTGGGTACGTTGTTATGCCTTATGGGCTGTGATTGAGTGGCACACTGAGTTTGTGGGCTATGTCTCATTTGGGTTGTGTTGGGGGTGGAGGTTGCTTGCATTTCTGCTTTGGAGGTCCCTGTTGCTTGGGTAGATTTTTATTGAGAGCCTCCACAAATGTAGGTGTATGTTTTGTGTTTCTATGTGTGTGTTTTGGTGGGGTAGGTTTTGAGGGACTATGATGAGTGTGGTGTGGTGCAAGTGTTTACCTTCTCCTCTTGACTGTCTAGTCCAGTCTTGAGTGAAGAGAGCTTTGCTTCTAGTTTGACTATATAAGTGCATCTGTCACAGGTTGTAGTGTTGGGTGGTAGGAGGAGAGATTTGTCTGTGTACATGAGGCAATTGCTGCATTGCTCCAAGATGCCCAGATACATCAGGTAGACAGGAGAAAATATTGGGAGCTGACTCTTAGACATGTCTGGATAGGTGCTTATTTATTAAGTACTAAAAACTGTTTTCCTCTAGACAAGTGAGGAAAGTTGAGTGCTGTAGTAATTTGTAGCTTATTTAGTGCTTACAATGAGTTCTGAACAAGTGCTGAGCTCAAAGAAACAGATTTGAGTGCTGAAACTAGAAAACTGGCTAGTTCTAAGAAACAAAATTAAGCTAGAAGGCTTCCCTCCAACACAGAAAGGCTTGGGGGCTCAGAAGCTTACAAACAGTCCTGGATACAGCAAATCTGTATCTGGACTAGATGACTTACAGGAAAGGCAGGAAACAAGCTTAGAAAATGTTTTTTTTTTTGTTTTTGTAAAGTGGAACGGGGAAAGGATGAGCAGAAACTAACTGGGTTGGCCTTCTCAAATGTTCTCCCGATTAGGTAGAATGAGGTAATGACACTAGACTGGGAGGAGTGTCCCAGATCACATTTACAGTAGGGGCGTCATGTTGTTACAGAAGGTATAGCATTTTTAATGCAAAGTATCCCTGACTAATATTAAATGACTTTATACCAACATTTCTCTGAGGATGTGAACACATGTGATAACATTTTTATATGACTAGTAGCAATGTGAAGGTTACATTTTATGCCAACAACTGTGTTAAGCTTTTTGTATATGCTTGGTATCAACAAAGCTTATCCCAAATAATAACATTTCAATTTTCTGAACTTGATTCATTGGTAATGCTGCTATGCATTCTGGAGTTACGCAGTTTTCAGTTTTACCAGGGTTGTCATTGTGTTCTTTGTTTGGTGGGGGTTATACTTATGTATTACATGTGTGTATTCATATAGAGCAGAAACTCATAGTACAGATCCTGGCAGACGTAGTACTTGTGGATGGATGTGACGACACTGAACTGAATCCTCTACCATGCATGGTTCCCAGCTATCCTAGATGCCAGGGAATAGTGCTTGCACAAGTGATTTAGATGTCTTCCTGCAGACTCACACATGATACAACTCATTTTGGCCATACCAAAACACATACACACATATGCATGTATATAAACATTGCTAGTGAATGTTTTACAGCTGTTGCTACTGGCTGTGACAATGGCTACTTGCTATTAATCTGATTTCTCACTCACACATACTCACTTTTAGGTGTCGGAATTAACCTTCTGTAACACCCTTCCTTTCTGAGCAAATGATGACTGTGCCATGCCCTTTGCACAATTCTTTACATCTTATGGTTGCCTTTGTCTGATTTACATGTTGGCTAATGCTACCTTACTCAGATAGTTGCTTTAATCAAGTGTGTTGCACTCTACATATTTTTATTTTTTCATGCTCAAACTCAAAAGTGATTGCTATGTAGTTATTGATCCACATTATATGTAAATATATCTCCTTCAAAAAAATAAAAAGAAAAAAATTGTTCAAAACAATCTCCACATTGTATCCTGCTGGTCCTGCCTGTAGTGCTAGGAACTGGGGTCCTTGGCCTTATTGCCCTTGCTGTAGTTGTTTGTTGAGAATTATATTGTGCAATGTGACACAGACTGTGATGGGATCCTTGGCCTTACTGCCCTTGCTGGAGCAGTTTCTTGAGAATTATATTGTGCAATGTGACACAGACTGTGATTCTGTTGGCTGAAGTGGCCGGGTCATTCTGCATGGCACCAATTAAGGTGTCTTGGCACTGGAACCTTGATTTAAGCAAGCCATATACATGCTTGAAAATATTCCTGGTTTGAGCATGGGCATGATTGTATCCTTGCTTAGTCAGTTTGTCTGGGTTTCTCATGGGTGTCAAGAGCCAAGATTCCAGTGCATAATCCCATTCTATACTAGGAGGCCTTGTGGAAAGTCAGCCCTAATAAGCCTTACATATACATTTTGCATGGTTAAAGCTCTCTCCTCTGGGGTACAAGGAAGTCAGATATGATCCCTTACATATTGTAACACTGAACTTAGAAATTTATGCAATATTCTGGATGCTGAGGCTTGTGAAACCTCTAATATATTCCCTGTGGTTCTCTCAAATGTGCTTTTAGCTAGTACATATAATGCTACACATAGTTTCCGCTATGATGGTTTATCCATGATTTCCCTGGGGTCTGAGATGAGGGTGGTAGAAGTTGCATATTTCCTCTTGGGTATCCCTGCCCCCCGGCACTCTAGATTTTCTGTACCATGAAGTCCATGATAAGTCTTGCAGTAGCAGCAACCCCTAAGATTTTCTTCTGTGTGTGTTTGTGGCTGTTTCCCACAGAGTATTGGAACTGAGGGTAATAGGGAGTGTGATGGGTACTCATATATGTTACATGTTTCTGAAGTGCTCCACTATGTTGAATTGGTTCAGTGGCATGTATTTTACCTACATATGCATTCGTAAGCATATTCTGTAACTTACCCTTGTTCTGAAGGTGGGTGTAGCATGCAGAGCTGTTTAATGAATACCAGTTAGCACACAATGCTTGTTTTTTGTTGTACAGAAAATACATTTTGTTGAAAGCCTGTTGTCATAACTATCAGTTGTACGATTTTACAGAATGTCCCTGATTTTGCCTTATATTTTTGCACTGTCCTTCATATAATTTTTGATTTTCCAGTAAATCAAAGAGAATTTTATTCAGCCAAAAGTGTCAGACATCATCATTTTTTTACTTTGTCTTCTTCAAAAACTGCATGCTAGTTCAAAATGAGTTGTTCTAATAACCTTTTCAAGTGAATTAAACTAATATTTAAATAACATGTGTATCTTGTGCAATTGTTATCCAGGTAACCTCACAGGAAAAACATGTCCCATTTCAGTGGTGAGAGAAGTACTGTCTGGTTAATTGACTTGCTCAGAGTCACACAGTAGGCCTATGGAGAAGGAAGAAATCATACTTTATACAAGTTAGTTACATGAAGCAGCTCATTAATACTTCAGTATATTAATAATCTCTGCTAACTGCTTTATGATGCATCCCTAATTTTGAGTCTTTGTCCTGCTATTTTTTTTTGACTAGTTACAGATTTTTTGAGCAGAGGAGTTGAGAGATATGCCTGCCATTCTATTAATTATTTTCATATATTATAATAATATTTAAAAATGTCCCTAATTTTGGGCCTTTCTTCTCCTCCCTTAAATAATTTTTTCTTTTTCTCTTATTCTTGAGATCTGTGCCCCTGAGTTTGACTCATATTCTTGGCTTGTTGATTGTAGAATTTGTAGTTCTCTTGTCAATATTCGAGAGTTGTAGACACTAAATAATGACATGTTCATAGGTTCATAGGTAAGTAGTAGGCTATCTGCCCGAGGGCATCTATAAGCCTAGCCAGAATGTGTTGGCTTTCACCGCCCCCTTAGATTAGTTCCATGTACCTCTATCCAGCAGAGACATTAGTTCCCTATGCCTCTGTCCAGCAGAGCCACTGCAGTGATCCCCGGGGTAAATTTTCTGTTTCCCACCCACTCGTCAAGGTTTCTCTTGAAGAGTGTTAGTGAGGAGCTCTGCCTAATGTAGATTGGAATCCTGTTCCAAAGCATGGGGAGTCTCTGGGACAGGAATCTATCCCTCCAGCACGTCCTATTTATCATTGTGGTGAGGTTTAGATCCCTAGAGCGTGTGGCTCTTGGGGATTTGTTTTTTTTTAGGTGGAGCATGTCCATCAATTCTGAGTTGGACATGACCTTGTATGTCAGGCAGAGATCACCTCTGAATAAGTGGTATGCAACCGAGTACAGCTAGAGTTTCTTCAGTCGGGCTGCATAGGACATCTGTTTGAGGACAGTAATCCTCTTGGTGAGGTACTTCTGTGGTCTTTCCAGCTGTTGCAGGTGTCTTGTAAGGTACATCCTAATTGGGGCATTGTACTCTATGATGGGTCTGATGAGTGATGAGTAGAGGAGCACAATAACCTCTTTTGTTCTAGATGCGAACCCTTTTGTGATTACGTGGGCCACATAGAAGGATTTTCTAACCTCCTTGGCAATATGATTATCAAAGGAGAGATTACTATCTACTTGGGTCCCCAGATCCTTTATTACACTTTCTGTATTTAGGGGACTACCACGTATGTGGTAGGTCACGGGTACTTTGTTTTTTCCAAAGAGGATGACTATGCACTTTTTAGCATTTAGCTTGAGGCCATGATTTTGACACCAGGTATCCGTCTCAGTGAGACCCTTCTGGAAGATGTCTGTATCAGCCAGAGAGTCAATTATGGCCCCCAGTTTGCAGTCATCTGCAAACCTGGTCAACCATAGTCCTCCTGTGCTTGCCTGTACCTCTGAGAAGTATACACTGAAATGGAGGGGTCCCAGGACTGAGCCCTGGGGATGCCACTTGTAGCCAGTTTAGAGTCGGACCTAGAGCCTGCAACTCTCACCATGTGGGTTCTATCCAAGAGCCAATTGGCAGCACATCTCATGGCATAGGGGTTTATGTTCAGGCTGGTGAGCTTGTCTATAATACCATTATGGGGAATGGTGTCAAAAGCCTTTGCAAGGTCTAGGTAGGCTGTGTAAACCTCCTTTTCCTCGTCTAAAGCCTTGGTAACTGCCTCTAAGAAGTCCACCAGGTTTAGGAGGCATGATCTGCCCTTAACAAAGCCAAACTGGGTAGGGTCCAATGTTTGGAGGTTCCCAATGTCTCTGTTAATGAGTTCCATGATGATGAGCTCCATAGCCTTGCAGACCAGGCTAGTCAGGCTTATAGGGCGATAGTTCCCGGGGTCCATTGTGGCTTCACCTTGGTGGAGCAGGATAACTGCTGCTGTGCGCCACTCTATGGGTACATAGCCTGTAGAGAGGCTGAGTTTGAACAGTGTATTTAGGTGAGAGGTTAGTTCATTTTGGAGCTCATGTAAGATATAACCTGGCACACCATCTGTTCCCATTGAAGCTGTGTTTTTGGCTTTGGATAGGGCTGTTTCAACATGTGTGTCAGTGATTGCCAGAGCTCTACATTCTTCTGGTATGGTTATAGGCCCTTTAGGGGGTGAGGGGGGGGGTGAAGTTTGCACTAAACCTGACTGCCAGAATGTTGGCAATATCAGTCAGTTCAGTGTATTTTGTGCCATTCTGCACTAACTCACAGCAGATCTGAGAGTTTCCACTTAGGTTCTTGACATAGCTAAAGAATGCTTAGTGGTCATCTTTGGAGTCCTTGGCAATTTTTCTTTCGAAGCTAGCCTTGGATGATTTTATGAGGGATCATAGTTTCTTACTGATACTGATCAGGGATGTCTTTCCTTCTTGGGATTTTACTCTTTTCTGTACTAGTTTCCTCCTTCTATTGTACAGCTTATTTAAAGCAGGGATCCACCAGACTGGTTTCTTTTTCTTGGAGGAGTGTGTTTTGGTTTTGCTTGGGATAGCACAATCCATGCATTCTTACAGGTGCTCAAAGAGTGCCTTTGTAAGAGATTCAGCAGCTTGGACAGCATTGTCCTTTAGCATGGGGGCTGTGAATCTTTCCACCTCGGTCTTAAATAATGTGAAGTTTGCTTTTGAAAAGCTTTTCACGGTGGTTTCCTTGATTGGGGGTGGAGGCGGAATGTGGATATCCAGAGTGATTAGTCTATGGTCTAATCTAACCAGTGAGGGGTTGACCTACGGTGTAGAACACCGGTTGCCTATTTTGGTGATGACCAGGTCCAATATGTTGTCACCTCTGGTGGGGGTGATGACCAATTGATCCAGGGCATTCGAGTTTATAAATTCTAGGAAATGTTGGGCAAGGGAGTTAGTACTTGAGTAGTTCTCCCAGTTGATATTTGGGTAATTGAAATCACCCAATATTAGGGCATTTGGTAGGACCTTCATATTTTCCAGTGTCTCCAGAAATGTGGAATGGGGATCCTGGGTGATGGTGGGTGATCTGTAGCAAGCTAAAATTTGAATTGCAGTTTTGCCCATTGTTAGTTGCACATGGATGACCTATGAGGCATTGTGCTGTGCCATTAACCTGGACGTGTGGGTATCCTTGATGAATATGGATACACCCTGCCTTTTGTGTTTCGTTCCGAGTTTCGATTTGAGTTTCTGAATTTGAATTTTTTCAGGAAATGAATGTTATGCAAAACTGTTATTCTTTCAACTCTCTAACAATGCAAGAGCAGTATTTAAAACAGACCATTGATTTTGGGTATTTGTTTCTCCAATAGTTTTGCTTCTGTCATCTTTTGCTAAGAATTTGACAGAGCAATTTATTTTATAAGACTTGGGTATATGAGGTGTACACAGACATATTATCTACAAATGCAGGGCTTGTTTCTGGACAAAAATGAGTAACTATTATTTGCTTATTGTTTAACATTGTAGGATTAATGTGATTAAACTTGGTTCAGAATGAGTTTTTCTATTAAACTTTCAGTGAATTAAACTAATATTTAAACATTTATTTATTGTATGCAACCTAAGTCCACAGGAAAGACGTATCCCATTTCAGTGGTGAATGAAGCAACTTGGAATATTTTAATGTGAGGCTGCTATTTGTGAAAAAAAAAAAACAATTTGAAAACTAGTAATATGGCTGTCTTTTTCTATCACAATCTGATGTCTGAAGTCTAGACAGAAGTGTCTATAATTGCTGAGTGCAGATGGGAGCTGTCTATGGATGGAAGTAAGTTTAAACAGTCACTGATTAGACTTTGCAAGAGTGGCATAAATTTATGAAGTAAGAATATGTTATTACTGTGACAACTATTTGTTAATTAGCACAATCTGAGGGCTGAGTTGTGAAGAGTGAAGTTATGTAAACAATGGATACATGGGTGGATGTAAGTGTCTTATTTCTGATGTTTGACTATTATTAAACAGCAGTTCCTCATTTTGCAATGCAGAAATAACATTAAATAATGTGTTTGCTAAAATCTGCATAACATCAGTACTGCTGTGAGTTGTGTGTGTGTGTGTGTGTGTGTGTGTGTGTGTGTGTGTGTGTGTGTGTGTGTGTGTGTTGGGGAGACTTATAGTGTTTAAGAGTAATAAGTAAGACATAACTTCTTTCAATTTTGATTGCAAGCATAAGCAAGTCATATGACAGTTCATGGCTGTGGCTGAATCCTCATGCCCTCCCTCTACCTGTGTAAGTTTATCCATGAAGTCTGTTTTCCTCAACACCCCAAAGATGTAATATAGGTGAACTGGCATTACTCCAACTTGCCTGCTCATGTGTTTGCGCATCTTGTGGTCAGCTTGCCTTGACAGGGAAAGTATCATAATGCAAGTGCTTGTGTGAGAAAGCAATGCAGCTTGTTATAAACCTGAATTTCAGGAGCAATGTCAGTAAGTGTGTGCGCATTTGCACTTGTTGTGTGTGTGTGTGTGTGTCCGTGTGTGTGTGTGTGTGTGTGTGTGTGTGTGTGTGTGTGTGTGTGTGTGTGTGTGTGTGTGTGTGTGTGTGTGTGTAAGTGTGTGTGGGGGGCGCACTTGTATGAGAAATTAGTATAGGTAGGAATGAAAAAAAAAAAGATTTTTATCTGGGACATGTGCAGTACTGACATGCACATACAAGCACATCCATGACTGTTCTGGGTTCTAGGATACATTGTCATTTAAAAATAAAGTATCAGAGAACATCTAATCCCCATGCTATATTAGCAGCTTTTGATATAAGCTTAAAACTGCCCTCTGTCCTGAACCTTCTCTCATCTAAAACTGGTCCTATTTGGAGGTGTGGGCAGAATATCATTATAGCTTGTATGAGAGCTGGGGAAAGTATGATCATTATTTTATTAACATTCCTCACAAACCTTATAAGATTTGCATGGAAGGCCACTTTAGCTTTTTCACAAGCATTTGTCTTTTCAGCTTATCATACAGGGCTATTTTGTCAGACATTCCTCTCTGAAAGAAGCAAAATGAGACCACATTTCTTTCCTTTCTTGTGGTGTTTGTTCAGCCCATCATTGGAGCAATAGGTTGGAAATAGATTTAAAATCCTCTTCACATATCTATAACCCCAGGGCATCCAGGGGCCATGATGGCTATTGACCCCCCTAGCTTAATTTGATAATTTATTCCACAGTTAGTAATGCGCATTCTTGGCCAGTAAGGGTGCATTTGAAGGAAGCAACAAAAATAAAGTTGTAGAGTAGGACTGAATTTCATCAATGGGCCAAAGGACTTGAAACAAATGTAAAACTGCTCCACAGAACACCTGGAAACCCCATGGATTACAAGCACCTAGTGGTCCACAGTCCCACTGACATAATTTAGTTATTTCCACCATAGTCATTAATAGTGTCTGTCTGTCCCAGTTAGAGTGTGTTGAAATATGCAAAAAAGTTGAAATGTAATACAAAACATGAAAATATACAAAAAAGTAAGTTGAATGATATGAAGAGGCTATAGTGGGGTGATGGCACTGGGGTATGTATGTTGAGGAGGCAGTGGGCAACAGGGAGGAGTGCTTGGAGCCCTTTCTCTGGGGAGCCATTTCACCTAAAGCTGGCCCTGCCTGGAGGAAAATGCTTCCATCCTGTAAGTTGTGAAGCACAAGCTTGAAATACAGCTGAGAATTCATCATAATCATGAATACTAAGCAAAGACCAAAAAAAAAAAAAGCCTAGCACCGCAGAGACCAAAGAAATTACATATGAAGTCAGATGGAGAAAATGCTGATCTAATAGTAACAAGCCTCCCAGTAAATAATTCAGGTTGCCATCTCACTTTGGTGTGATAAAGCAGAATTGTATGTGGTGAAGCAGGGTTCATGACAGAAGTTCACTACATAAGTGACAGAAATTCAAAAGTGTGATCAATAAATGGGAAAATGAAACTTGAAAACCAGCAATCAAAACTTACCATGATGCTATAAAGTGGTTTTACTGCGGGGGGGGGGGGCTTTAATAACTACACCTACAACATATCCTAGCTCCAGGGTTGAGGTATTTATTTATTTATTTATTTATGTATGTATTTGCATTTGCTAACTAAGGTGCATCACTAGTCCTAGATCATTTCCAGACCCAGCCTTAAAACACTGTCTAGGTAAATGACTTCATCAAAGTCACACAGTAGGCACAAGGAAGTTGAATCACATGTTGGACCATACAAAACAGCTCATTAACAGCTCACAGCATTAATCTTCTCCACTAACTACCAATCCAAGTCTGCCTGCCAGATTCATAAGGTATGTGTGCTGCAGCCTTTCTGAATTCAGAGATTGCAAAATTGTTTTTGCACTCATATTCATCTCTTGAAGTAGTCTTGATTGGTTCATTTCAAATCATGTGGTACAGGCATCATTATTTCAAGGAAGTGATGTAAAACATATTTTTAACTTGTTCTGAAGAAGTCTGTGTACATTTGCAGTAGAACATAATATTTGACTTAACATTTTGATTTGATTTGTTTCATAATAAACTTTATGGGCATGTGGCTTTGGACTTAAAGAATTCTGTTGCCATAGTGATATTAGCGTCACTACACTTATAGATTCACGCAGAGTGTGCTGTCCTAACTAGTACATTAGTTCTGAGTTATTTGTGCACTAGTAACTTTTGGTTTTGGTTGTTTAGGTTTGCAATTTATGGCGAACAACCATGAGGGGGTTAATGAAAGCCACCCTTATGTTCGTGAGATTACTTTGCAAATTTTGATCAGGAAATGGATGCTAATGTGAATATGCTATCTGGGAAATTAACTTTGCTTATTTGTCTAATATTGGTAGGCCCTAATGCTAGTTTTATCACTCCTTGGTAGAAGCAGGTGCTGGGACCTCAAACAGGATTGCCAATGCTAGTTGCCATCGAGGTGATCAATGCCCAAATAATGTTGCCTTGGTGGCTCCCATGGCTACAGGATCTGATGATTCTGTTAATGTCTTTAGGGAAGTGAAAGAGCAAGGAGTAGTGAATTTAGTGCAAAATTATGGATGTGATAACATCATCACAAAAAATGATGGTCAGCTATCTCCCTGCTCCACTCGAGGTAATAGCTTTCAAGGGTAGCTTTTGGCTGATTTTTCCTTGTCAGTGAGTGGTTTTAACTGCTCAGCAGACAAGGATTCTGCTGACCAGGCTGAGTTGATTAGAATCTTACAGAAAAAAAATCAGGTTGTGTGGGTTACTATATGACAACCTTTACTTTCATGAGTGTATAAATGCTAAAGTAGTTACTTAAGGATTAAGATATCTAAAGTTTCTGAATGGGATATTTACAGGGTCCGGGTTTTACAATGAGACATGTTTAACAAGCACAGACTGGAATTACTAAGGCTGATGGTAAAAAACAATTTAGAGCTTATTGATGGTCTTTTAAGAGACATTAATGATTTAAATAAGAAAATTAAAGAAGATCTGTTGTTTAATTTTTATAAGGAGGTTTATGATCTGCTATATGTTAGAGTTGATCAATACTGCTCAAAGCTGAAAAAAAGCTTATTAGGGATATCAAACAATGTAAACAAGGGGTTACTTACTCTTGTGTTGCTGGCAAGGGGGGTGAAATTACACCAATTTCAAAAATAAAACAAACGAGCATGGTGGTAATGGTGTTTTTGCAACCATTGATGGGCGCCATAGTTTGGTGTTCCCGATCCCGAAAAATGGCTTCCCAGTTGGTGTGGTCTACTTTTAGGTCTCCAGCCTCTTTAAGGTCCCCACTACCCACAGGTTAGACAGGATAGCAAACAGGCAACCTCAAAATGAGGAGGACATCTGCTGGGAGGTGACGGACTTCATAGAGATGAAAGATCTTCATCACAGGCAATCAAACAAAAAGGGAAGAGGCAGGTGACTCATGAGAGGAAGGGAAAGGAGCACACTGCCCACTCACTGAACAGCCTAGATTGTTTTATGGCAGTATTTTTAAGTCTGAAGATAGTATAGTGTTAATTAAAAACGGAATTAACATCTTTGATTACTCTGGCCTTAAAATTACCGATTATCATTTTTTTCACTGTTCAAAAAAGGTTTTGCATTTGTTTCCACTAATGGCTTCATCCTTATTGATTCTCTTATCAAGTTAAAGTTGTTTGAAGGAAAATTAAACATTTCTCTTTGGTTTAATGACACACAAGGCATGAACAGTCACAATGGACATGATTTTCACAAAAGGGCTGTTATATGCCCATTATGAACCCCTTGGTACAGGCCTTTACATCAGTGTGCAAGGCTGAATACTATCAGTACTGTTCTAGAAAAGCAATTAGGTTGCAAGACAACCTCACTGATAATGAAAAGAACTTGTTAAAGGAAATTTAAATCAATAAGGTACTGTACATCATGAAGCCCAATAAGTGGAGTACGGTTGTTTCTATCAACATATTGATTATGTAGGTGATATGTTAGTGCTCTTACATAGTTCTGGCACTTACCATGCAGCCCTTGAAATGAGGTTAATACAGCCTATAGAGGTATTGACTAGTATCTTGATGATGCTTTATTACAAGGCTAGGTTACCCCAACTATGTTCAATTTTTTGAAGACTTCATCACTTATTATCACATCTTTGTCTGGTATCCTAAAATACACAAGAGTATTGAATAGTCACCCTTTTGGCCAATCGCCATGGCCCTGAGAGCCAAAACATATCCATTTGCTGTGGTGGTTGAGAGATTGTTAAAACCTCTATATCTCCAGGACACACATATGTTGCATGATTCTTGAGAATTTTGGGGGAGGACAAAGCAAGAATTGATTGGGGAAGGGTTACATTTCTTAGCTATTGACATGGTGGACCTGTTCTCCTGTATTCCCCAAGATGCTCATGAAGCACTGCTCATGTGTGATTTTTTTGTCAACAAGGGATGTGAGGCTTATAGTGGAATTTATGGAGGCTGTTTAGAACAACAATTTTTTTTTTTGAAGGAGAGATATTTAAATAGATCGAAGGGGTGGCAATGGGGGCCACTCATGCCCCAGTTTTTGCAAACATGCTCATGCTTACATGGGAAAGAAAATTTGTATTCCCCTCTTATTTTTATAAATACTGAAAAATGTATCTCTGATCTTTGGATAACACATTTATCCTGTAGGATGGGGATGAGGGTGATGTTGCTCAATTTATACTGCATTTAGAATCAACTACAGTTTTTTATGATTTATATGTTATATAGATCATAGGGATAATAATTATTTAGATATATGATTACTAAGGACAATGGTGAATTTATTTTGAATATTTATCGAAAACTTATCTTTCCCACTTTGTATCTGCACTTTACAACTCAACACCGTTGTGCACAAAGGTGTAGTCTAGTAAAAGGTCAGTTTATGAGGTTGTCAAGGATGAGCTCAAAAGTTGTTATTTTCAGTGCTGAAAAGAAGGCTTTGGAGGATATATTCATTAAGAGGAGATACTTCTCTTCACTTATTACCAAAATTAGTGGGGAAATCTCAAGTGGCTGGTGCAAAACATATTTACCCCTTTTTGATATTGGTTTAGGAGAAGATAGTGGAGAGCAGGCTACTATTGGAATAGTTGGTTCTAGACTGCTGAACAAAACTTTCATCAGAAAGCACTTGTACTGAAGTATGACTTAGGTTCAAAGTGGGCCAAGAAAACCATCCAGAAAAATTGGGTTATGTTTAAAACAAATGTCAAGACTATTGAAATCATGGGGGGTGAACCACACTTTGTATACAAAAGGGCTAGGAATATTAAAGGACTGTAACCCCATGATTGATTATGAAGTTGTTGGGAAGAGTCACTAAGTGTTTAGCCTGTAACCAGTGCCGGTTCATCTGTGAAAAAGACATTGCCTTTTAGATAACCAGCTAACATAAATTACCAGGCCTATTAAGGGTAACTATGGTACTAAAGGAGTTATATACTTGGAAAGATGTGCCACTTGCACTGCCTTTTATGTGGGCAAACTAGAGCAGGTGCTTAGGAAGTGCATTTATGAGCATAATTATATTTTGACCAACAATGTGAATAACGCCCTGTTCAGACACTCAAGACTTTATGAGAGGTTTGTTAAATCTGTTTTTGTTATTTTAGAAAAAGTAGAACCTAAACCTAGGAGTGACTCATGGAAGAATAAAATTGTGTTCACAGAGCTTCTTTGGCAGTTCACATTATGTACAGCCACGTCACTGTGCTTGAATGATTATGTGTCTTTGGTGCCTGTCTTAAAATAGAGAGCAGCTAAACTGTAAACTTGCATAAATGTAGTCTACACTATGAAGTTTTTATACTATGTATATTTAAACACACATGCTTACATATTTTGCATATATCCTTGTAATTTTTGCATGCGTTACTATCTTTTTTTTTATACAGTCTGTGATCTTAGTGCATATAAATTAGTATAGCTGGATGTTTAAATTTGGTTTAGGCAGTTTTACTTTAACATTTTAAAACAATTTTTAGGATGTATATTTTAGATGCTTTATAGGATGGTTTTAAGAACATGGACTCAATCTTCGTTTTCATTGTTATTGCAGTCATATTAATATTTTGGAGTAGCTGCGATTGGTTCATTTCAAATCATGTAGTACAGCAGTCATTATTTCAAGGAAGTGATGTAAAAACACTTTAATTTTTAATTTGTTCTGACGTCCATGCACATTTGCAGTAGGATGAAAGGACTGGCTTAACAGTTTTGATATGCTTTGTTTCCTAAGAAACTTTATTGGCATGGGGCTTTGGACTGATTGAATTCTGTTGCTACCGTGACATTAGTGACATTACACCTGTGGATTTATGTTATGCCCCGAGTGTGCTGTCTTACCTAGTGCATTTTGTATTAAGTCAGAGAGAGAATGCTCTAACACCGTGCAGCATGGTGTTGTGCATGAAGAAGAGCAGCACAGTAGTACACAGGCTAGTTCCACGACTGAGCTGTATGCTATTGAGACAGTATGGGGGACAGAAAGGGCTAGGTGCTAATTACCTGAGCATGCTCACCCCCTGAAACACTTCTAGGAAGGCATCTATGCATGGAGTAATTCATGGTGTTGCTCAGACATGTACATCAGCATGGCTGCTTCTACCAATGTGTCTCCTGCCCAGAGGCTGTGTTTATCCATCACATTAGAGGTAATTGCTGGAGATTTTGTGGAAAAGTGGGATTAGGAGATATGTACATGACTGCATGCAAGGGACATGTTAGAATGTGCGTCTGTCTGGGAGGTAGTTGTCAGGGAGTTAATGAGGAGTTCATGTAAGAGAGGGCATGTGGGTGTGAATGGACGCATGAATGAGAGTGTGATGGGGTGGGCAGGAGTGTGTGGGTGTGGGGGTGGATTAGTTTGATTACCATACATCCAGAAACCACTAAACTAATGAACACAATTAAACATTGGGTGGGGAGGGCCACTAGCTACCAGGGATTACTCACCAATGAAGATGGGAGAAACACTACCCACCAGAGATGACATGAAAAGACATGTGACATAATGCCACCGAAACCTGCATGAGGATCAGGGGTGGGGGTGGGCACTAGAAATTAGAGAAGACCCTTCATGCCTTAACAGCACTACATCCAGCACATGGATGAGAGAAACACTAGACACCAGTGAAGGCTCTCCATGCCTGAATGCCACCTTAAAGCCATTGCAGTGATCAGGAGAGGGTGTGGAGGGGGCACTAGACACCATGGATACTAACACAGTACAGGGATCAGAGGTGGGATGAATGGTAGGTACCTAGGATACTAATCTTGTGCAGTAACAGCACTTCAAACAGTATGGGGATTGAGGGGAGAATCATTAGATTCCAGGGATTACTCAACAGTAATTTGATGTAATGGCACTTAAAAAAGTATAGGGACCAGGGAACGGGATGAACCACTAGAGTCTAGGGTTACAAGGATATGACATGGGACAGTGACTTTCTGTGACTGCCAAGGTGTGTGTGTGTGTGTGTGTGTGTGTGTGTGTGTGTGTGTGTGTGTGTGTGTGTGTGTGTGTGTGTGTGTGTGTGTGTGTGTGTGTGTGTGTGTGTGTGTGTGTGTGTGTGTGTGTGTGTGTGTGTGTGTGTGTGTGTGTGTGTGTGTGTGTGTGTGTTTGAATGTGTACTTGTGTATGTTAGTCAGTGGCTGAGGATGGATGGGCAGATGACTGTGCTTAATTGATGCAAATGACAGAGACAGTTACCTATCAGGAAAAGTGTTGCTCTGCAGATTGTACATCCATCCATCCATACATACATACAAATATTTCAAGCACAGGCATTAATGTCCTTCTAGCTTCAGGAAAAGTGTTGCTCTGCAGATTGTACATACGTACATCCATCCATCCATACATACAAATAATTCAAGCACAGGCATTAATGCCCTTCTAGCTTGCCACTATACCAAAACACTTGTTCCCATAATAAATGTCCAAGCTGTTCTTAAAAATATCTAAACTAGTACTTGCTTTAATGTAATTTGGTAGTCTGTTCCATGCATCAGCTATTTTCTCAAAGAACCAATTAGTACACTTCTCATTCCTATAGAATCTTCTACATAGGTTGTCTGATAATTCTCTAGTACTTTTTGATAAACACAAACATTACCAGAGGTAGATGTCTTAAATGCCCCATATACCTGAATAAGACCTCCTCTTAGATACCTATAGGAAGGTTTGTACAAGTTCAGATATTTTAGTCTTTCATAATAACTTAAATTTTCACATCCATGGATGCCCTTGGTATATTTACGCTGTACTCTTTCTAGTTTACTCATTCTTGCTTTCTTATATGTTTCCATATTGCTATTCTACACTAAAGTTTGAGTTTAATGTAACTAACAAAGAATGACATCATCATTTTTGATTTCCTAGACTTTATAGATCTTTTTATACAACCTATAGTTCTATAACTATCATTAACTAATTGGTTGATATGATTAGAAAAACTCATAGCTGGATCTACCCCTATACCCAGGTCCTTAAATGAGTCTACAGTTTCAATCATTATCTTCTTCTTCTTCTTTCAGCTGCTCCCATTAGGTGTCGCCATAGCGGATCATCCATTTCCATTTCTTCCTGTCCTCTGCATCTTGCTCTATCACACCAACCACCTGCATGTCCTCTCTCACCACATCCATAAACCTTATCTTAGGCCTTCCTCTTTTCCTGTTACCTGGTAGCTTCATCCTTAGCATCTTTTTCCCAATATACTCTGCATCCCTCCTCAGCACATGTCCAAACCAACATAATCCTGCCTCTCTGGCTTTGTCTCCAAACCTTCCAACCTGGGCTGACCCTCTAATATACTTATTCTTAATCCTGTCCATCCTCATCACACCCAGTGCAAATCTTAACATCTTCAGCTCTGCCATGTCAAGCTTTGACTCCTGCCTTTTTGTCAGTGCCACTTTCTCCAATCCATATAACATAGCTGGTCTCACTATCCTCTTGTAGACCTTCCCTTTCACTCTTACTGGTGCTCGTCTGTTACAAATCACTCCTGACACTCTTCTCCACCCACTCCATCCTGCCTGTACTCTCTTCTTCACCTCTCTTCCACACTCACCGTTACTCTGAACTATTGACCCCAAGTACTTTAACTCATCCACCTCCGCCACCTCTACTCCCTGCATCCTCACCATTCCTCTATCCTCCCTCTCATTCACACACATATATTCTGTCTTAGTCCTGCTGACCTTCATTCCTCTTCTCTCTAGAGCATATCTCCACCTCTCCAGGGTTTCCTCCACCTGTTCCCTACTCTCACTACAGATCACAGTGTCATCTGCAAACATCATGTGCTGTATTAAATATTCACCTCTCAATTTATGTCCCCAAAATCTCAAATGCTTAGCTTTTGATGTATTTATCAGCATATTATTCTCCTGTGCCCAACTGATCAATTTAGTCCAGTTATTTTGCAGACATGCCTTTTCTGTAACACATGTAATCAGTTTACCCAATTTTAGGTCATCTGCATAGACTATAGAACACCTCAGATAAAAAAGTTAGGTCTGAGAAATACAATCTAAACAAGTAGGGCCTAGGACAGTGCCCTGTGGAACTCCATGACTATAACCAAGAATTTCACCTGTTCAGTTGCTGTATGATACTTGCCATGTCCTACTTGTAAGCTATGCAGCTATCCATCTTATCAAGAGTACATCGATACCTAGTTGTTCTAATTTATTGATCAGTGTTTTGTGTATGACCCTGTCAGATGCTGAAGTTAAATCCATATTAATTATATCAAAGCACAATTTTTCATTCATAGCTGTTACTATATTGTTATAGAACATCATGTTACAGGTGGTAATAGATCTATTTTCAACATATGCATGCTGATATATGGTTTTAATCCTAACCTATTCAATTCTGACAATAACTTATCCAATATTACCTTCTCTGTTATTGTTTCACAACATGAAAGTAGACTTAAGGGTCTATATGACTCTGGATTTGTCCTACTCCCCTTTCCATTATAGAAGGGATTTAATAGGTGCATGTCTCCAATCTTCAGGAATCTCCCCATATTTATATGATGTAGTGAATAATATATATAATGGCACTGTAAGCTCTTGCTGAAGTGTTCTCAGGTCATCATTACTAATTCCATCACTTCCCTCTGCTTTGTTTGGATCCAGTTTGGGCAGTTCTTTTTCAATATAATATAATTTAATTTCAGTATTTGAGGTTACCTGGATGTCACTAGAGCAACTTATCACCCCTTTTGTGGAGCCAAACTGTTTTGCATAAGATTTTGTAAATATATCTATAATCTGTTGTGTCTGAAAACAAATTTTAGAATCTGCACACAGTTTATCAATTTGTATGTCAATACTCCTTCCACATCTTATGTATTTATAAAAACATTTTCTATTATGCTCAATATCTTTATATAAATTGTCTTCAAATTTTTATTGATCATGCCTCACATTATGCTTAATCTGTTTGTCCAGCTTCTTTTTTTTCAGTTTTCAAAGTTGTAGTTCGACTTCTCTTCCATTTCTAATACTTTTTATGGAAAAATATCCCCTGAAGTTGTATGCCTGCATCCTGATGTTAAATATTTTTTTTGATTTTTTGCACTCAAACAATTTCTCTTTCAAAACTTTCCACATTCCATCTGCAAAATTTCCACTGAACACCTCACTCTAGTTAATTTTACATAGTGAATGTTTTGCTTCCATATAATCTGTAATTAACCTTTTGTGCATTGGTTTAGATTTCATTTTGGCAGAATTATCTAGCAACAAATTAATCTTTCTAATCCCATGATCACTACATATCAATGGTGGTAAAACTTGACTTGAAGTAGCAGTAATTTCTTTAGGAATGCAAACAGTATCTAGTATGTTCTGTCCCCTGGTAGTTTTTTTTACAGCCTGAGGCAATTGTTGTTCCTGAATATACGTTGTGAATAATTTCCTTTCTAATGTTGTTGAATCAATATTATTCCAGTCTGTTTCTGGTAAATTTAAGTCCCAAGTCAATATTATTCTTCCCTCCTGTGTTTCTTGAAAGAAATGTATGAATTCCTCTAGGTCATCTGCACTTGACTTTGGTAGTCTATGCACTCCAACAATTGTTATAAGTTCCAGAGTTGTCTTTATTATCACAGTTACACAGTTTAAAGTATTGGTATTATCACTAAACATGTAATAATCACAGGTCTCATAAGTATCTTTAATCCCTATCATAACACATCCACCTGATTTTTTATTAGAATGTCTGTTATAGTAAAAAAATTATATTCTGACAGAACTGGTTTCTAGTCATTGTTCTTTAATCATGCTTCACAAACAATAATAACATCAGTCTTGTAGGAACTTTGCAAATTTTCCAATAAAGAACTTTTTTATTAATGGTTCAATTAACAACAATCAGAGATGTATCAAATGTTGCTATCTGTGAACTGTTAAACTTTCGACTTGGCAAAAATTCTGCCTAGCATTTGTCAAATATTGCAAAATATCTGCTGCAAAAATTTTCTTCCCAGATGTTGACACATGCACACCATCCTGTCTGAGCACATGTGTGCCCAAAACTAGGCTTGGATGCTCTATACATTTCCATTTTGAAAAACAGGACATTTTTTCCATGTAGGTATTTACCTGAAAAATCTTTTCATTCACGGTGACCTGACTAAACTTTCTATAGGTGATTTGTGAAAAATACATCCTAACACCAGTACAAGCTATACTATTTAAGAGAGTCCTTGTGGATGAGATGATTTGTACCGACATGAATAAAAACAGATCCGTACTTCCTTATATTAAGGCATTCCAAGGCTTGTCTTATATCTTCTATTTTTGCTCCTGGCAGGTATAACACTATTCGATGTTCATTATCTTCTCTGTAAATATATGTATTAGTTCCTCTAATAATTGAATCTCCAGTTACAAGAATATCTTTTGTGACCAGATCTGAAGAATATTTAACTTGTAATATAGTAATATCTGCTCTATGAATTGTTATGAAGGATAGATCTTCATCACCATTAGTATTTTTAATCCCACTGTTTTCATTGTGTATTAAATTCCCATCCAGCTGGTATTGTAAATCCACAGCTTGAGCCATGTAATCAACATTTGCCTTTCTCTTCTTTTTTCTTACAGTAATGTTCTTCGATCGTTCCACGTTCAATTGTGATTTCTTCCTTTTCACCTGCCCCTTACCTCCCTTTTCTACTTTCTCTTTTGGGAAATGATCCCTTTTTCTGTAGACTGAAGGTTTTCTGATGAAAAAATATTATCATTCCCTGTAACCTGTGTGTTACATAACAAAGCAGTGTCCTTTTTAGTAAGTATTTCCATATTCTACAGACATTAATCAGTTTCTTTTTCTTCCTTATTATTTGTTGTGAACTCTTTCTTTCTTTCTTTTTTTGTTTCCTTCTAAACAATCTGGATCTTCAGATTGATGAATACACGCGTCCAGAATTCTAAAGTTGCAAGGGGCATCATCTTGTTTCATAAGGGGTCAAATGATCTTTACAGACAATAGATGCATCATTTCCTAAATGTGTCCTATTTGTTTTATGTCTCACATTATTTATCTCACCAGTCCAGTCATTAATATATGAAACAACAATTCTCCAAGCCATGCCAATTGTACAAGTGCAATCATCATCATTAAGTCTAGATTTACTTCTAACAATAGTAAGCAAATCAGCCAGTCTTTGAAACGATGATCACAGATCACCAGTGTTATCAGGTGTTACCTTCAAATATGCACAGCATTTATTACACTGCACAAAATATCTGTGCATTAGCAAATCATTAATTGCATACTCATTTAAGGAATCCATATGAATAGAATATTGTAAAAGAAAAGAATAACCCAAATCAGTGACCACAGAATTCAAAGAGAACTTAAATCAGCTTCTATGACAAAAATCATATAAGCAATATACAACTATATCCTAAAGTAAGTACAGTAAAGTTGTTCTGAATGTACAAGCTCTGGATGCCAGACAAAAGCTGTAATTCCTTTATGCTACATATAAATGCGTGTAGTATCGTCTGCTCACTATCACTCATAGTCACACTTCTTTTTAACAGTAAAGATCAATAAATCACAAACCAAATAAACACAAAAACAGGATGCGCTCCAAACCAGCGAGTAACTCTATAGTACACAGTCACTGAATCCAATGTCCAAGATACGAAGGTTTAGTATCCAAAACACATAAAATTTTATTTAAGCTCAATACACATGTATTTAAAGCATATAAAGTATACAATACAATACACATGTATTTAAAGCATTTGGTTGGGTTTGAAGCTGTTTTCCGTTTTTTCTGAAGAAGTTGGCGTGATGCTGATGAAAAGCCTGTGTCTTGAGCTTAAATAAAATTTTACGTGTTTTGGATACTAAGCCTTCGTATCTTGGACATTGGATTCAGTGACTGTGTACAATAGAGTTACTCATTGGTTCGGAGCGCATCCTGTTTTTGTGTTTATTTAGTTAAATCACAAACCAAGGTAGGATTTTTTTAGATATACTCTGGATTTTCCTGTTTGCAGTCTGTGTGAATTTTTACAGCTGTCTAGTCCCTTTGAAATGGCTAGAGCTTGTCTGTCTAAAACCTATCCCTTTCTAACAACCAGCAGTGACATTAAAGGTAAAACAACAAAATATGAATCAAAGTAAATCTTGTTAACAAGCTATCCCTTCATACATACAAACAGTCAAAAGCAGTGATAACAAACAAAATATAAATGAAAATAAAACTTCTGTTACCAGTCAACTCCACAGTAAATCACAAACCAAGGTAGGATTGTTTAGATATGCTCTGACAGGTAATGTTATTCAGAGACATGCAAATTAGCCCATAATGAGGTCTTACCTTGTTGCAGTTAATTTCTCTCAGAATTACAAAGTACTGCAATGTGAACAGAGGCCATTTTGACCACAGGCAAAACAACTTGCATAGGGGAAGTTAATAAATCCCTGAGTGTATTTCATAATAAGGTAATTTTTCTGAGATAATGTAATCTCAATCTTTGCATGCAAATCACACAATCACACATTTTTTAATTCTCTTTTTCGGGTTGTACATATATATTTATATAAATCACATAATAATACATAAAATATATAGACAGCTAGATAAATAGAGAGATATAGAAATATAATCTCTCACACACACACACACACACACACACACACACACACACACACACACACACACACACACACACACATATATATATATCTATAATCTATCTCTATCTATCTATCTATCTATCTATCTATCTATCTATCTATCTATCTATCTATTTAGTTATCTAACATTACATACACTTAATCATCAAGGAATATCGAACATGGCATCTTTCCCTGTCCTCTCCCAACCTTGCCAAACTCTAGGTGGCAATAAAAAAGTAGAATAATTCTACAATTCAATTTTACCCCATTATATAAATAATTAAGATATTTTTAACCATGCTACCAAGGAGAACTTTACATCCAGTGATATCACTTGATTTCAGACTTCCAATATAATTATATTGGTTGTTAAAATTTGACTTCATTAACCCTTCCCCAAACACATAAATCACATGAACACACAATCTGAGATTTACTTTTTGAAGTCACTGGATTATAATTTTTTTCACCATAAAATATTCAGGGACAAAACCCCAAATGTTTCTATGTGCCAATTTTACCACAACCATGTCAGCAATATTAAGAACAGCTTCAACAGTGAGGATTTTTGTTGGGTAACTATTTCTATATGACTTCTTCAAGAAACTATACTGTTTCCACAAAAATAAAAGATCTGGCAATTGTAAAGAATATTTTAATTCTAAGTTCCATTTTTCCCAGAATCACACTAAGATCTCATAAGTCCAAAAATTCTCCAGTTTTAAGGCTTATAGTTTTCTAGTTTGATATAATGATATAAATGTGAAAAAAATCAGCTACATTCATAATTCTTCTTTAGTTATAATTTCATATAAAGGAGTATAATTTTAAAACAACACACCTCAATTCTATAATATTTACAGCATTTAAATCATTAGAAAAATAGCTTTTAACATCTTGCTTATTATCAAAAATCCATTTATCTTCCATTGTCTAGCTTGAAGATTATTGGACCATGGAAAGTAACTTTGTTTATTAGTAATTTAGACTT
Organism: Protopterus annectens; assembly: GCF_019279795.1. Taxonomy (NCBI): domain Eukaryota; kingdom Metazoa; phylum Chordata; order Ceratodontiformes; family Protopteridae; genus Protopterus; species Protopterus annectens. The sequence goes on along the minus strand of NC_056728.1, from coordinate 1,659,004,330 downwards.
AATGGTGAATTCCAAAAATAGTAAAATAAGTGTGATGAGATGTTAGTGATTTATAAGTTTCCTACCATGTAGAAAATTTTATTTGCCAGACTGAAATTAAGGCAGTTGAAAAATAAGGATGCAGCGATTTATTCCATAGATAATAGTTTATCCAAATTTGAGTAAAAGCCGACAATTATGGAAATCTGATATTATAAGCAATATTAGCACTCAATAAAATAATTAACTTTCAGGGTTAGATTACCTTATCCTAAGACTGCTATCTCAAGAAAAATCTGGTGAAATAGTGTATTTTCAATAAAAAAAATACAAACAGGATAGACTTCTATGTATAAAAAATGTATTCTCCTTGTAAAAGAAATATTCAGATTAAACCAATGTATTTTAATATATATTTCTATTTATTGAGGAAGAACTACATAATCAGATTTTGCAGAGAGGGGTCATCATAAAAAAGACTCTTTTACAGTGCCAGAATTCTGTGGAATTAATATTTAATTATATATACATATAACAATATATTCTGATATCCAGAAAATAAGCATCTGAAAATTACATGCTTGAAAGTTTGGTAGAGCCTAATCGAAAGATGGATGAACCAGTACAAACTGGTGTAGATGTTAAAGACTGGCGGTCCACTCACAGAGTCACACCAAAGAATGAACACAAATACCTACAAAAAAGTCTGTAAGATAAACAAATAAATAAATAATCTAATAAGGTGGGAAGGAAAAGCAGGTGGGAGGCCCAACAGAGACAGCACACTGTAGCATACTGGCTCGTGTCCAGTGTTAATGAGTCATGATGAAAATTATACTTCATAAAAGATGTCAGACAAATCAATCACTGCATGGCAAAATGGTTTATGCTGAAACAGATGTCAATGTCTCAGATAAAAAGGTAACACAGGATCAGAAAATCAAGCAGGTTTACCATGTATAAGACCAGCCTGTTGAGAATACCATTATTAAACCATAGCAGACAACTACAAAAAAAAAAAAAAAAAAAGAAGTAAAAATCTGTAAGAAGTACAAGAATTTCCTGTAAGGCTTATATGGGAATTTCAGTCAGATAAGACTAAATGATTAGGCTATCAGTACTAACATAAAACCATAATTAAAAGTCCAAACATCAGTATAAGTTTAGGATGATAACTAGGCTAAAATCATGAATGACCATGGCACAAAAATGTAAAGTCCCTCAATAGTTTTATGACACATAAAAAGACAGATAAGTGTTTTCATTTCATGATTCGGTTTTAAATCTATTCTAACAGTCTATATCTGCTTTAGCTAAGGTCTTTATGCCTATATTAGTGATTCCAGAACATAGTTGCACTGCATTTTTGATGTTTGGGTGGTCTGGCAGTTGTTATTGGGCTTTGGATTCATTATTGTGTGCCGGGTCTGTGTTGGGCTGCTTCAATACTTATCTTTGCATTGGGGCACTTCTGGTCCTCCCACCCTGCTGTAGCTGTGTTCTTAAATCCAGTTAATCTTTTGTTGTCTCCCCCTTATGATAACGACAACACAAATCTCCTCCCTCTCCCTGTTTATTATCTGCTGACAATAAGCTGATAAGTGTCATTTTGCAAACTCTCTCTCCTTAAACTACTCACCAGGATAAAAGACCTTTGATAAAATTGCTTAATATTTAGTGTGCTGATACCACTTGCACTGACATTAGTGTTAAATTAGCAAGTGTTTTTACTATAATTAGTTTACTGGTTCTTGTTGGTGGTAAAAAAAAAGGTTTCCAGGCTAGTTGCTTTGTATTGAAATTTAAATTCTCAGTAGCAAGTCCACCCAAACATCATTCTAAAACTGAACTCCAAACAGTTTTAGTTACTCTTGTCCTCATAGCTAATCCTATGAACCTAAACCCATTTTCCTTGGTGACTTTAAAAACTACCCAGCTGGGAAGCCTACACCACCAGTAGGAAACAAGTGCAGGAATTCCCTGACATTGTCAATGTGAATGCTCTGGAACAATTCGTCCAAGTACCCACTAGGGAAAATGACATCTTGCCCTTACTAATATGGGAACAGTTTGCACCATCCCATGGGTACCTTTATCAATTGTTAGGTATAATCATAAAGCAGTCTCTTTTGAAGTTTTTAAATGAAAGTGAAACCAGAGATCCCTTCTACCCAAGGTACCCTTAGAAATTTCTTTAAGACAAACTACCTACTCCTAAGTGATATATTGGCAAGTTTTAAATCTCCACTAAACCCAGTCTACTCCACTGAATACAGAGAAATGTACATCATCACACTAAACCAGCATGTAAATAGCTGCATACACGCAGCTGTACCCCCACAGGAAGAAGTGCAGGGCAAACCCCAGAAATAAACCCACAAGGTGAAACCATAATATCAACAAGCTTTATAATAAAAGCAAATGAATTCTGATAAAAAGTAATTAGATTAATTCCCAGAATATTATAGCCCTTGTCATAGAAGTAGATAAACAACTCAGGAGCTTAATAAAATCCACCATAGCCAAGTTTGAGACTAAAATAGCTACACAAACCAAAGACAATCACAAGGCATGTTTTTTTAGTCTTTTTCATAATATCTAAAGCGCAAAGTAGCAATACACTGAACTGATTGTGAATAATGCGACCTAAACTGAGGTTATAGTCAACCTACTGGCTGATAAATTTAAATCTAACTTTACCCCTCTCTCCCCTCCATCTGTATCTCAAGATACACTTGATACTGGCTCATGTCCAGCTATTGCACAAGAACAAGTCTTAGAAGTGCTATCAAAAGCTAAAAATACTGCTTTGATGGGTTCTGACTGACAGACTCCCCATCCACATATAACAAAGTTCATCCCTGCTCATTTTCAAGTGCAACTTAGATCTATGGATGGGAAACAAAAGTTTACCCCAGGACTGCTCCTTGTACTACTAATGGACAGAGGCAGCTCCTAAATGCTTTATCCCATGCATGGGTCCCCTCAAATTATGTGTGGTATGATCCCAGTTGTTCTTACCAGGGGTAATATATAATTATCGAGCATGGGATGGATAACGCCAATCTATTACCAAATGGGATAGGTTATTTTGAGCACAAAAAGAGAAACTGTCTAGGCTTAAAATGGCCTGCAAGTGCAGCTAGGCTAGTACCTGTGAACCTATAAACCCATAACAGAAGTCCATAAATAAATAAATAAATGGATCAATATGATTGCAGGTAATACTGTCTATAAGATTCAGAATAATGTTGACTGGGACAATGGAAATAGTCCACAAATCTAACTACATCTCACTCAAAATCATACAGTAGGCAGTATATGAAGGCAATTTAACTAAACTACACTGTTCAGAAAATATGGAAATACTATCCAGTGGGCAAGAATACAATGTTTTAGCAGCCACTGACGACTGATTAAAAAATAAGTAAGTCTTGCTAACTTGCTTTATTTATTCTATCAAGAATGTAGGCTCATAATAAACCTTGTAAAACCAGGAGCAGGATAGCAAGGAAGATAAATAGTTTCAAAAAGAGAATAATGCAGCAACATTTACTTTTGATGAAAAGTCAGAAGCCTTTGTTTAATATAATGAAAATAAGACACAAAAACATCAGAATATTTACAATGGAGCACAGCAATTATGCTATGAGACTCACAGTACCTGATACTGTGCTATATGCAACACAATTGTTGCTAGGCAAAAGCAGAAGGTGAGTTACAAAAGCTTGATGCAGGGTGAGCAGAGGTAAAAATAAGCACCGAATAATGGTACCTGATGTGGTAACAAATAGCACTGCCAACATAAATAAAATAACAATAAAACTGTCATTAAAATGAAAGGTAGGGAGAATAATTAGAGTGTGTGCATAACTGGGCAAACACTGTATACATATGTAAAATAGTTCGCAAAATAATCTGCAGAACTAATTGTACATTGTCATTACAAAGAAAGGTGTAATCCAAAATATAGGACCTCTGAAAAACAACAAATGGAAATTGCTGAAATGATCTCACAAGCAAAAGTCAAAGCAATGCTCTGAAATACACAGCAAGGTACCCTTAGATATTAAAAGCTGTCAGTGTTGCCTGGGTTATTAATTTCTAAGCTAGCAAATATGGTCCAGTTTCTGCAGTTTGAGTACTGTGTAGAGCTAAATGGTAACCCCTCCCTCATCCATGTACAGCTGTACAGCAAACATAATGAAAATTAGTTAAAAAAAAGCTGGCAAGACACTCACAGGTACAACTCTAAGGCAAAGAACAGCAAGGTAGAATAAAATGGACTAAGCATAACTAGAAGTAGCACAGACTGTAGTGGTTAAACTGCCAGTCATTGGCATCTTGTCAAATAATCACAAGTAGATAAACTTTCCTAAAATTCATAAAGCCAAGTTTCATGATACTGTCTTTACTATTTCTACCACTTTATAAACTGTGGAAAGTTCAGAACCACAGCAAACTGAATCATACTGGGATATGTAAGGACTTTTTATCAAGCATCAACATGGTTTTTGCTAGGGTTGAAATACGTTAATCACCCTACAGTCCCAGTCTAACAACTGTTCTGGTCATATGGAAGTCAGCAAATGGGCAGGTATCATCTACTTTGACCAGTCAATACTTTAAATTCAAGGATGCCCAATGTATTTTAAAATGATATCAGCAATGCTGCCTAACCTGTGGAACAATCATTCACTCTCAAAAATAGTTTCAGCTAACTTAAAGATTAAGATACTTGATGAAACCAGTTTGAGAATGAGTGAGTGTTCTGTGAGCTATAACACTTTTCTTATATAATTTTGTGTTTATTGGGCATTGTTGAACCTTGGATTAAAGTCAATTTTGTTTACCTACAGAAGCTGGGATATACTTATTCTAATTTTGTTGCTATATAGGGCTGAGGTTATGGTTTCTACATATCCAATCATTCAGGTTTAATTTGAAGGGTGAAAGAGTGACAGTTTAATTAACTTACAGGACAAATTTGTACCAGAGCTGGGGTATAAGTTTGGTATAAAGTTTTCTCTCCAGAATACTTTATTTGAGCACATATACACAGGGCAGGGTTGGAAATGATAGTTGATACCTGGGATCCGTCTGCGATAACATCATAAATATGTTCAATCAACAAAATATGATGATAGGCACTCATCCAGCACATCTGAATGTACATGGAAATTTTAATAATAGATTTTCAGGAAAAACATTAAAAATCTACTTTCATTTTGCATTTATGTGTGATTGTAACAACCATTTTATCAACCTACAGGCATGTCTTTTTTAATTACAAGAAATTTGTCATGTATGATCCTTAAAATAACGCCAGTCACTATATGATTAGTCACCGTCATCACCATCATCACCATCATCACCATCATCTGCTCAAGCATTCTTTCAGTTTTAGATTTTTTGTATTGTACAAGAAATAATTTAAGAATAGTCTTCATAGTTTGATGGAGATTTACTAAAGCCAGTTGGTGGGTGGGAATTTAACTGCAAAGTGTGAAGCTATTGCTAATTGAAGGAGACTTGAATATAAATCCAACTCTTCATCATTATAAAGGCAGTAATGCAGAAAAAAAAAAAAACTTGGATTTCTGTGAGTTAAGCAAGGTCCTCTTTGCACCCCCACAAGGACATCCAGGAATTTACAATCCACAGGCTAATACAGTCATACCACTGTCCATCAATAGCTAATTATTCAAAGAAAAAGACCTCTTATGTCTACTTATTTGTATCTACGGCTACTCCCTTCACAGTTGTCCTACCTCTGCAGGCATTTGAAGGCAAAAAGATTTTCTCCTTCTATTTTCCATATAATCTGGATTACCAAATTATTTTAATCTGCGTTACTTGTAGTGTTTCTAAAATTTAGGCTAAAGTCTTGCTTGAATAAGCTGTCTGCAGATACTTCTAAACCTTTGTTAAAACTGCATATTTGGTTTCTTTTCTCTTATGCCACACACTCCTACTTCTATTGTAACTAAGTTGATAAGTGACATTTGGTGTCAACTCCAGTCTATTGTTTGTTAATTAATCAACTGTTGTGTTCTTCTTGCATTGTGAGCAGGGGCATCCATGTGACTCATTCCTTTAAACATTCCTCACATGAAATGAAGGCACTTCAGATATTTGCTACAATTGTATTCATCTGGTTATCTCTGCAATAGACTGGTTGCATATGCCTTAAAAAGAGTGGTGCTATAATAGACTTGGATGTTTCAGTGTGATTTTATCCATTACGGGAGATGTAGCTCTCAGAAACTATTCTCCAAGACAGACTCAGGGTATGCTTTCAAGATGCCTCCTAGTCATCTAAAAAAAGCCAGGATATGCTGTTGCATTTTAACATATTATGAGCAAATGTTCTGATGATTACATGATTATCCTCAAGAACTCCTGTGTTTGTTCTAAAGTAGTGTTTTTTATTTTTACTATACTTTTGTTTATTGCTGCACACTAACAAGTGAGACAGAATGTGTTCTTTAAGGTCATTGAGGAAATAAGTATGCACAGCAAAAAAACTTGTACTGCCTAAAGAAATGTGTCATTTCTGTAGCAAGCATATGTTTCCCGTCAACAAGAATAGAAAATCTAAAGCACAGTTACAGTTAAATGAATTATTGCCTCTGAAAAAATATAGAAAAAGCTATTTATAACTGAAAAATATTTTTACTTCCCTGCAAAGTTATTAATGATTTGGGCTTCTCAATTCTAACATTGTTGTTTTAAATGGTAAATGTACGACTTCTCTTTTTAACTGATACATCATTCTGCTTTATGGGTAATGGTTTCCCATTTTTCAAATCTTTTGAAAAGTTTGAAAATATATGATTTGATGCATGGAGAAATTCTTCTTAATGCAGGACATTGTTAGGCTACCAACATTATTGGGTAATGTGGATGAGGTTCAGGATGGCCTACTTTGGTCAATTGCTTAGTAGGAACATATGAACCTATAGTATAAAGCTGAACAACAAATACAAATTAACACTTTTAAAATCTCCTGTCAAAAATACAGTGCTGGACCCAGTACACAGCAATCTAGATAGCTGCCTAGATCCTGCCTGTATATATCTGTGCTGACAAAAACAAACAAATGAATGAATGAATATATAAATAAATTGGTCAGCTGCTCTGCTTTGATGTGTGACAGTTCCCATTTCTTCTCTTTCATTGGCTTGAATGTAGATTATGGAGCAAATGAGAGACAGCTTGTCCTGGTCAAAATGGACTAATAGAAGAGAAAGCCTTCATTCGTGCACCAGTGCAGTATTTTAGAACAGAATAATTAATACAGTGGTGAAAACATTCCCTAATCTAGTATGTCTGTGTGTGTGTGTGTGTGTGTGTGTGTGTGTGTGTGTGTGTGTGTGTGTGTATGTGCATCTGGTAAATTACTTCTATGCAGTGCACTACATTGTGTGTGTGTGTGTGTGTGTGTGTGTGTGTGTGTGTGTGTGTGTGTGTGTGTGTGTGTGTGTGAGAGATCCAGTATGATTAATCAGTAATGCCTTTCATTACCAGTTTATAGCTCTTCTTGATCAGAAAATGTATATTGGTACTAAACTGTTGTTCTGAATTAGTTACCAAAATCCTCTATGATACTGTTTTTTGCAGAAAGCTTCTAATATTGTTCATATTTTTCCTGTCTTTTTAAAATTATTTTCTTTTAATTTTTTTTTTTATTTTTGGTTAAACTGCTGAGTATTTTAAAATTAGTTAATAATGCCAGAAATTAGCATTTTCATAGCAAATGTTATTTAAAAAAATGAATGTTGTTGCAAGACGTTATTTTGATTTGTTTTAGGTGAATTAGGGCGTCTGCTTTTCATCCATCTTGCAAAATATTTCTAATACTGCTTCTTTTTTATGTTCTTACCAAAACTTAGTTTTTTTTTTTTTTCTGGTAAATTGCTAAGCATTATAGACAGTCAATAATGCCAGACATTAGAGTTTCATACCTCTGCTCAGAAAATGCATGTTTATGCAACGTCTATTCTTCTGCTAACTATTTAGTGAACTAGAATGCTTCCCATAACTAATTTATTTATTTATTTAACATTTGTTTACCGGGAAAGTCCAACTTGGAACAAGGCCAATTTTTAGCGGAGGCCCAGGGAGAAACGCTGCAGATGCATGTCTTTGTAATGTGAGAGGAAACCAGTGCACCTGGAGGAAACCCACATGAATGCAGGGAGAACATGCAGATTCTGCACAGAAGGCACTCCAGCTGAGAATCGAATCAGAGAACCTCTTGCTGTGAGGTGACAACTCTACCGCTGCACCACTGTGTGGTTTGATCTTAGCTGAGATACAGTTCAGAGACATTACTTCACGTATTTATTCATTTACTTAATTTTCTCAACTAATATCTCAGGTGTTTAGTCATAAAAGTAGCTGTAAGTGATCACTTCTCTGTGAGCATGTGAGTTCATGTGTGCATGTATGTTTGTATCTGCAAACAGAATAGTTCTCTAATGACTGCAATTTTATTTTTCATATCTGTGGTCTGCTCCTTGTACAATATGTGTTTTTTTCTGTCAAAGTGTTGTGGCTTGCATTCAGTACATAATGGCAAAAATCTGAGTTTCAGTCTGTATTATGTCATTTAGAGAATGCTTGTTAATGAAAAAACAGAAAGCAGCATTTAAAAACCTGTTCCTTATTTTGGGTATTTGTTTCGGAGACTTAAGCTAAGAGGTTAATAGGGCAGAGAGAGTTGCAATGGGTTGCATTGTGTGGTTCTAACAGTAGCAAGGTGAGATACATTTTTAGGCCATTATTTACATACTCACTTGAGTGGCACGAAAAAAATATAAAGCACAAGATACAGCTTTCATTGACTATTAAATGAAAAAATATATAAGAAAAAACTCTTTATAATTTGTATACATTTCGCCATTATAGCAAAGTCATTAATCATATCTGAAGTGTACAGAAATGGCAGTGGAGTTTTTAACCAGATTGTTTAATGCAATCTTGGAAAGTGAGAGGATGCCTGAGGAATGGAGAAAAAGTGTTTTGGTACCAATTTTTAAGAATAAGGGTGATGTGCAGAGCTGTAGTAACTACAGAGGGATTAAATTGATCAGTCACAGCATGAAGTTGTGGGAAAGAGTAGTGGAAGCAAGGTTAAGAAGGGACATGATGATTAGTGATCAGCAGTATGGTTTCCTGCTGGGAAAGAGCACTACAGATGCGATGTTTGCTCTGAGAGTGTTGATGGAAAAGTACAGAGAATATCAGAAGGAGTTGCATTGTGATTTTGTAGACTTAGAGAAAGCATATGACAGGGTGCCTAGAGAGGAGTTGTGGTATTGTATGAGGAAGTCAGGAGTGTCAGAGAAGTATGTAAGAGTGGTACAGGATATGTACAAGGGTAGTGTGACAGCTGTGAGGTCTGCAGTTGGAGTGACGGATGCATTTAAGGTGGAGGTGGGGTTACATCAAGGATCAGCTCTGAGCCCTTTCTTATTTGCAATGGTGATGGACAGGTTGACAGACGAGATCAGACAGGAATCCCCGTGGACTATGATGTTTGCAGATGACATTGTGATCTGTAGTGAGAGTAGGGAACAGGTGGAGGAGACCTTGGAGAGATGGAGATATGCTCTAGAGAGAAGAGGAATGAAGGTCAGCAGGAATAAGACAGAATATATGTGTGTGATTGAGAGGGAGGATAGAGGAATGGTGAGGATGCAAGGAGTAGAGGTGGCGAAGGTGGATGAGTTTAAATACTTGGGGTCAATAGTTCAGAGTAATGGTGAGTGTGGAAGAGAGGTGAAGAAGAGAGTACAGGCAGGATGGAGTGGGTAGAGAAGAGTGTCAGGAGTGATTTGTGACAGATGAGTACCTGTACGAGTGAAAGGGAAGGTCTACAAGAGGGTAGTGAGACCAGCTATGTATATGGGTTGGAGACAGTGGCATTGACAAAAAGGCAGGAGTTTGAGCTGGATGTGGCAGAATTAAAGATGTTAAGATTTGCACTGGGTGTGACGAGGGTGGACAGGATTAGGAATAAGTATATTAGAGGGTCAGCCCAGGTTGGAAGGTTTGGAGACAAAGCCAGAGAGGCACGATTACATTGGTTTTGACATGTGCTGAGGAGGGATGCTGAGTATATTGGGAAAAAGATGCTAAGGATGAAGCTACCAGGTAACAGGAAAAGAGGAAGGCCTAAAATAAGGTTTATGGATGTGGTGAGAGAGGACATGCAGGTGGTTGGTGTGACAGAGCAAGATGCAGAGGACAGGAAGAAATGGAAACAGGTGATCTGCTGTGGCAACCCCTAACGGGAACAGCCGAAAGAAGATGATGATGACAGTCATACCAGTGACTGTAACTGATGGTTACAGCTGTTTGCATACATGCATGGAGAGGGCAGAATTCTCAATTGTTCATGATTTTGCCTCGTATTTGTGGTCTGTTCCTTGTAATTTTGTGGTTCTCAGGCAAAGTCCTGCAGATTGTAGCGACTAAATAAGATACTCATATCACTTTCAGACTTCATATCCTTCAGAAAATTATTTCTAATGGGAGAGAATATAAGAGCAATACTTAAAATCTGTTCCTGATTTCATCTCTTTGTCTCTGATTCTTGAGCTAATTGGTTGGAAAAGCATAGATGTGCAATGGGTTGCACTGTATGGTTTTCACAGCAGTGCGCAAAAATGCATTTCTACATCATTATTTATGCATTTCTCATTAATCTGATGTAAAGCAAACAACTGCGGTGTATACAGTCATGCAAAGGCAGTAAATGATAATCTCCTGTGTGTTTGTGTGAATAAATGGGTCTTATATCCAGAGTAATTATGGTATAAAGGAATAAATCAGTGGTAGTAAACAGGAGCATCATCATCATCATTACATGAGCCATGTTCTTTGGGATGTTCCTTGGTCTCCTTGTTTTGTGAACTGTTGACAGTGTGTTTATCATTTGGTACTCAATAAATGGGATAGCATGATGACTATGGGCTTATTGTTAACATTTTTAACTCTGAATACATTTTAATTTACCATTTTGCTTTGCAAGCACATATGTGAGAATGGCATTACGTTGGGCTAGAAAAGTGTGAGCCACTTAGTACAGATGAGTAAGGCTAGGAACTGGTCATTTCCTAACTTTTTTATTTGCCTACTGTTGTGTGATTAAAATCAAAAACACATCATCAGACAGTACTCCTGCTCTCCCCCTGAAAAGGCACAAATGCATCCTGTCGGCTTTCCCATGCTGTTAGGAAATGCTCACACACCCTTTAAATCCATGAACCCCTCACAAAGCTGCTAATTAGTACTTCAGTACATACTATTTGATTATGAATACCAGCAGGTCTACTGTAGTTTAACAGCTTGCCAAATGTACTTTCAGTAAATGCTAGTTTCAAGGCAAATGAGAGTTTTTGTCTCATTTAGCAAATGGCCGCTGTTGTTGTTCTCACAAAATTAGAAATAAAAGCTGTAAATTAAATCAAAATCTCTGTGATTATTCTAAAAGCAAAAAAGAAAACAGTATGCACACTGACAGGTGGTAAATGGGGAGAGAAAGAATAGCCTAGTACCAACCTATGACCCTATGACCCTAAGTAATGAGATGCTGGTATGTTTGGGTGGGGTGGGGTGGTGGTCCCACTCCATTACCTTGCCTAAGGTCCCATTTGACCATGATCTGATTCTGTTTAAAATAATATTTGCATAACTTGCATTTGCTCCCACTGTACATTGTTAACCAAAGTTTTCTGCCACTGTAGCTGCTTAAGTCATTAAACATATGTAGAAGTTTCCACCTCTTTAAATCTGTGGTCTGTCATTTTAATTTAATTTGTAAGAAACAGACCATTACAATTTCTTTAGATAAGATCACCCCAATAATTTGAAACTGCATTCACTTAAACTGTTACAGTGAATAAAGCATATCTAGACATATAGTAAACAAACACTCTTTTTTAATTCAGTCTGTCAGTGCAGCCTGCTAGTGGGCCAAACTATGTTAATATTTACATTGGAGCTTGTACTACAGGCTAATCAGTAAAGGAAGCCATGCCAAATCAATGTTTAACCATTAATAAACCAGCTATAAATGCCACAGCGAGTTTCCATACAAATTAATTAAAGCAGCCATTTGTAAATATTCTCAGTTTCTAAGTGAATGTATAAAAAGAAAGTGATTAGCTGTACTTAGTATACAATTTCTGACACATAACTAAAGCAATAATATTGGTTTCTTTGATTTTTGAAAATGGCTTGCATAACATTATGACTCATATGCTTAAATTATGTTTTTAATTAATATGTTTAACATTTCTTCTTAAAGCATCCTAGCAGAAAATGCATTATTAATTTTTTATGTTTCTAAGAAAACTGCTAAACTTCCCCTAAAAATATCTTATGCAGTATTTACATAATTTTGGTTACACACATCTGTCTGTCTGTCTGTCCATTTAACAAAATGTGTAACTTATCTACCGGATTAATAAGTTCTGAATGGGAAAAGCCAAAAAAGCATGGGAGGACTACGAAAGGGAGTGCAGAAAGCTGAAAAAGGAGACAGAAAATTAAAAACATGACCCCAACATTTTTGCAAGAAGAAATCTTCCCGATACTTTTCTTTACCAAAGCTTGTCCATTCTTGTCATTACCCCTCATAAACCTTGGTATTTGACACCCCCTCCCTTCTGGTGCCACCCTCTCAGCTGAACTTGTAGTCAATGGTACTGCATATACAGAACCTGTGAATATAGCAAACCTGTTGGCTGACAGCTTAAGTGAAAACTTCACTTGGCTGTCCCCGCCACATATACCCCAAAGCATCGTTAACACCTGTTTTCCGCCTAGTATCTCTGAAGAGCATGCTGCGTGTCATAGCCTCTATGGGATGGGACAACATCCAGGCTGTGTTCTGCATAGGTTGAAACAGGAATTAACCATTGGACTCACTTTTCAATCATAGCCTAAGCATTGGCTTCATCCCAGCAGAATGAAAAATGGCTACTGTCATTCCTTTACACAAAGGAGTGCATCCACTGACCCTGGGAACTATATACACATTAGCCTGACCAGCCTTATCTACAAGGTCATGGAACAAATCATCATGGACCTTATTAATAAAGATATAGGAAATTTCCAAACACTTGACCCCACCCAGTTTGGCTTTGACAAGGGGAGATCATGCCTGTTAAACTTGGTGGACATCTTTGAGACAGTCACCAAACCCCTAGATGAGGGTAAATCTTTGCATACAGCCTACCTCAACTTAACCAAGGCCTTTGACACAATCCCACACTCAGGAATCATTGATAAACTTACCCAGCTGGGTATCAGCCAATATATTGTCAGGTTGGTTTCAAACTGGCTCAGTGATAGAACTCACAGAGTCAAAATAGGGGACTCCATCTCCTCCAGCAGACCTGCAACCAGTGGTGTTCCACAGGGATCAGTTCTGGGACTCCTACTGTTCGGAATCTACTTCTCCAAAGTACAGGCTAAAACTGAAGTACTGTGACTGACAAGGCTTGCTGATTACTGCAAACTGGGAGTGATCACTGAAACCCCTAGCAAAGTCAACATCCTGCAAGAAGGTCTTATACAGACTAATGAGTAGTGCCAAAGTCATGGTCTTAAACTTAATGCAAAGAAATGCATTTTCTCCTCCTTCAGCAAGGGTAATGTTTTTGTAAACTACCACATCAATAGCAATACCCTGAGTACCCAGTCAGTGGTTAGAAATCTGGGCACACAGGCCGACAGCAACCTTAACTTTGATCACCATGTCTTCATAGTGGTAAGAGGGGAATTTTATATTGCTCATCTCATAAGTAAGGGCATTGCCTCACGAAAAGAAAGAGGTTATAACCCCCCTGTACTCTTCTTTCAATAAATAAATCAATAACAGGGTACAATGCTCATTTGGTATGTTCCTTTCCAAACACCTGCAGCAATTGGAGAGACCACAAACGTTCCTTACAAAGAACATTCAGGGTCTTCAAGATTTGTCTTATGTGGACACATTGAAATCATTGTCACTTTATTCTGTGTTGTACAGAATGCTCAGAGCCAACCTGTGCCTTGCATATAGAGCAATCTCTGACTCACCTTAAATAGAAATGCTGCATATTTGCTAGTCAAATGGCACATGGGTCACTAGCTCAAAGGACCTTAAACTGGTATGTGTCATCAACAGTACTGGCTGGAGAGACAGATTTGTCTAGCAGAGGTTGCCCGACCTTTGAAACAAGCTTCCTATTCATGTTAAACAAAGCCCCTCATTGGCCCTATTTAAGCATAATTTTGATGACTGGATAGGTAACTGGAAATTCACCCTGGGGTCCTACCTGTGTCCCTCTTGGACAGGGGTAATAGGTGCTGATTTTAGTGTCTGCTTGAACCAGACACCGTTGGGAATATGGGTTGAACTTAGCTAGGATTGTAATGGCCCTAGGGCCATTAGCCTAGCAACCTCTTATGATCCTATGATTCCATGAGCGTATGCATATAATGCTATATATGTTTTATGGATATATTCTGACTACACTGATGTGATACATTAAATAACATGGGTATACTTTATGGATACATCAGCTTTCATTGCCATCTTCTCTCCTCCAGTTTCATTGTACCCCTTTCTATTTCTTGTGCATTATAATGGTCCCTATGACACACCAAGCTACCATCCTTAACTCATACCTACATGGTACTTCACATGTTCTCTTACCCCTCTTTCATTCCTACACTAACCGTTCAGGATTAGTTTCCTTTTCTCACCTTTGAAACCTGTTTTTGTGATTTTTTTTTTACATTTTTGGTGCTTAATGCTTTCTCTCCCATTCCATCACCTCTTATCTTCTGTTTGTTCATCTCTGGGTGAAAGCCACCTGTAGTTCATTTGTTTTCAATGAGCGAGAGATTATTTTGTGGTTGCAACTGAGCTTCCAGCAGGAGTTTATATCTTCTTTTTTTTATATGCCTTACCTATATTTCCCTACCCCACACATGTTTCTGGTGTTCGAGGGGAAGACATGCAATAGGCTAGTAGTGTTAACTGCCCATGTCTCCACTTGTGCCTTTTCTCTGTTTTAGACAGCATACTCACTCCATGACTCTGGTCCTCCAGCAGATGTCCAACTTCAGAGGTGTGTCTGGGCACGTACCCCCACCTGATTATCTTCCTCTTTACAGGCAATCTGACACAAGCCACTCAATTCCACACTCCCACTGACTTCTCTAGCACTTGAGCTGCTAATCAAATTTGGGTCATTTGGATCACAGTCAGGGATCCATTTATGTATGCCACAAAGCCATTTAACTATTTCCATAATTTGATGTTTCCCTTCTTCTTATCACACCTACCCTAGTGTGCAGGGAAACCTTCCAGTCTACGCCTCATTTACTCACTATATATTTCCATTTTGATTTAAGCATATTCCACAAAATCATCAACGCCTTTTGTTCCTACTAAAACAATGATCTCTTTTCCTTATTTGTGCAATTTGACTGTACCTCATCCCACTGGATATACTACACTTCCATTCTACTCCCCATCCTGTCCCTTTCCTCATGCTTTCTTTTCTGCTTCACATCCACAAACCTTCTAAAGTTTTCTTTGCGTATTTGCTTGAATCCCAGTATATTCTTCATCCAAACTGCTCAAGTCACAAAGAAAAACTGTTGCAAAAAAACACAAAAAGCAGCCAAAGTATCAAAGAACCCAGTTGTACTTTCGTACCTTGTTTGAAAATGTACTTTCGTACCAAATAGTAAAGAGCTGATAATCCACTGGATAAAAGCAAAGTTTTATTCACAACAAATGGAAAGCTGGTAAGCGCTTTCATCCTGAACCACAGAACTTCATCAGACCTTCTTGACATTCTTCATCCATTACATTTATCTTGTCTCTGTCCACATGTGCTACCAGTTATCTATCTTACCCACTTCACTTTTTAGAGACATTTTCTCTCATTATTTGTATTTAACTATGAATCTGTACCCCCTCAACATGCACACAAGTACATATAACTGCCCCAGTCTGTCTTATCCCATAACTAGACATACCTCAGATCTGATGTGGAAGATGAATAAAGCATATTAACAACTTAGGCAGTGCCTCATTATCTTTATTATGTAACGGGTTCTACACCAGTTGCCATCTGACTTAATCATCTGACCATCTATCTGTCCATCCATTTATTCACCCCTCTAACTGTTTTTTCAAATGCTTATCCTAGTGAGGGGCATGGTGTTAGAAAGCAGATTGGGGTAGACCCAACTTCTTTATCCTCATCAATAGCCACCAGCTCTTTCTGGTGATGCAAATCTATTTTAAAGTCATCTATGAGATATAGTCTCTTTAGCATGTCTGGGATCTTCCCTAGGCCTGGTACACCTACCCAGGGGAGGGTCATATGCATTAGATCCCAAACTATATCAGCTGTCACTTATTAGTCTTCCCAGGTTTCTTAACTTTTCAGTCTTTAATGAAGGTTGTGCTCATCAACCTTGCAAAGAAGCCTCATTTCCACTACTGCTATCCATGATGTCATCTTTTTTAGCTGCCATGCAATGGCTAAGGCTATCACTGAGAATGTCAGTGTAGACTAACTGGGAAATTGGCAGTTTCATCTTTGCAATCAGATCCTGCTTTGGAACAACAGTCTGGTATAATATATATTCCAATTTGCTCTACCCTAAAACAATGAGGAAAAAGGTCACACAGACAAACCAATCGGTAAAAACTACAAGAAAAAACTGTGTGATTCCTTAAACCCGTTGTATTAGAGGCACATGGGATATATGCAAATACACTCTTAAGGACATCAAGTGTTTCAGCTATATGGCAGTTCTGAATGCCTATGACTTTTTTATTGACCTGAATTTGTCCGCAACAGACTTAAAAACGGGAAAAAAGTAATGAGCATTTAGAACTGCCGTACAGCTGCAACACCTGATGTCCTTAAGGGGTCATTTGCATATATCCATGTGCCTCTAATACAACAGATTTAAAGAATCACACAGTGGAAACTCTAGCTTGGCTAGATTTTTCTTGTAATTTCCTCTGTCCTCACTTTTGAAGAGATGTTGAGATACTAGAGGTAGTGAACACCCTCTCCTTTAATCCTAATCAAACCTCTCTGTTCCTGAATATTTCGTCAATGCCTTTTCTCTTCAGCAATTCTGAATTCTGCAGATGCTCCTTATTTCTGTTGACTTTAATCATTTTCCCTCTGTGTCGGAGATATGTGTATCCATTTTTACATTTCCTTTCTACTTCCTCTCCCACCAACGATTGCTAGGCCTTTTGGATTCACTACAGATGATACACCTCAGCTTCTCTTTGTTTTAAATTCAGATTCCTTTGCATTATTCTATTCTAACCACTATGTTTTTCTCAGTTTTTGTTCGTCACTCATTTTCATCTGTGCATCTTTATTTATATCCATTATTCAGTGCATACTTTCTTGACTGGACTATCTCTTTCTTAGCCAAATGATTTATTTTCCTGACAAACTCATCTGAATTGCCCTGCATCATCAGTCCTTTTCTACCACCAGCTTTTTATCCTCTCTTCACCAGTTTAAGCCTTCTTTATTTTTTAGCCATCCATCTACATTTTCAAAACCTGCATCAAAATTGCCCATCTAATTTTCTGATCAGAATTCTAATTTTCTGGCTTTTACTATCATATTAACACTGAATAATGAAAGTTCCATGACAGAAAACAGTTCATTTTACACAGATCTGATTGGCTGAAAGATTATCTGCCACACATACAGTTCAGTTGTACAATCCAGTGTTACCCAGAGCAGTATAACACAATAGATCTAGTTCAGTTGCCAAATGAAATTATAGAAACCCATATGGCTGTGACCATATGATTGACAATCTAGTTCCTTGATTAACTGAAATAAGACAAACAACATCAGCAAACAAGACAAAGCCATGTTTATGCAAGGGGCAAGCCCCCTGCACCCCTTGCTAATTATATATACCAACACCGAGATCACACTACAGTGGGGAAAAGGGCATATTTCCTGATCACCAGTGTACCAAATGGTCAATCAAAAAATGGTCGATCAAATGGAATTGATCATATGGGTTTCAACAATGTAGTTCGTCGATTAAATGAAGTAGACCCACCACAACAGTGTAGAGCTCAACTTCATCTTGTCTCATCCAGTATACATTCCAAAGTAGAAAAGGAATGAAAACAGCTGAAATATGCCAGGACATTAATGTGTCAACACTATATTCCTGGAGACTTTCCATGGATATAATGTTCAAGATATCAAATGCCATTTTCATAACATTTTGCACGTGTATATCCATTGAATTGACAATCTTCTGCATTTGCATTCATTTTCAACTTTGTCTGAAATGTTGTCTTTTTCTGATGATCTTTCTCTTTGCAGGATTCATCAGAAGTTTGAAAGTTGAAGCCTTGTATCATACCTCTCAACATGTTAGTGTAAGAAATCTGAAAAAAGATAGGAATAAATGTGGGACAAAGGCTCAAAAATAGGGACAATTTTTAAATATTGCTCTTACAAATTTAGAAAGTTGATAGAATAACAGGTTTTACATTAGCATGAATTTTCTGAAGGGTATGAAGTGTGAAGTTCAAATGTCTGCCATTATTTTCTAACTTCAGTCTTTAATGATTTGTCACTAATTTGTCAGAAAACCACAATTTTATGAAAAACAGTAACCGAAAAGGAAAGGCCCAGATTTGTGCTGAACTGGTAGTCAATGATACCACATATACTGAGCCTTTGGACATAGCTGACAGGTTCTATGAAAACTTCACTCCCCTGTCCCCACCACACATATCCCATGACATCCCTACCACCTGTCCTCTACCTTGTATCTCTAAAGATCCAGTCATAAATACCCTCTCTAAGGCCACAAACACAGAATCTATGAGACCTGATAACATCCCAGGTTGTGTCCTACATAGGCTCAAACAATCATTAGAAACACCAATGGATACTCTTTTCAATCATAGTCTAAGCACTGGCTTCATCCCAGCTGAATGGAAAACAGCCACCGTTATCCCCTTGCAAAATGGTGGTGCTTCCACTGACCCCAGGAACTATAGACCTATTAGCCTGACTAGCCTTATCTGCAAGGCCATGGAGTGAATCATCATGAACCTTATCAACAAAGATATAGGTAATCTCCAAACACTTGACCCTACTCAATTTGGATTTGTCAAAGGGAGATCATGCCTGTTAAACCTGGTGGACTTCTTCGAGACAGTCACAAAGGCCCCGGACGAGGGGAAATCTGTGCATACAGCATACCTAGATTAAGACAGGGCTTTTGACAATATCCCCCACTCAGGCATCATTGATAAACTCACCTATTTAGGTATCAACCATTATATTGTTAGATGGGTCACTAACTGGCTCACTGATAGAACCCATATAGTCAAAATAGGGGAATCCGCTTCCAGCAGCAGACCTATAACCAGTGGTGTTCCACAGGGATCAGTCCTGGGACCTCTACTGTAAGGAATCTATTTCTCTGAATTACAAGCTAAAACTAAAGGTCTATGGCTGACAAAGTTTGCTGATGACTGCAAACTGGGAGCAGTCATAAAATCTCCAAATGATGTCAACATCCTACAAGAGGGTCTTACAAAAACAAATGTTTGGTGCCAAAGTCATGGCCTTAAACGCAATGCAAAAAAAAGGTATTATCATCCCTTTTGGCAAGTGCAATGTTTCTGCTAACTACCACATCAATAATAATGCCATAAGTACACACTCAGTGACGAGAGACCTGGGTACACAAGTTGACAGCAACCTTACCTTTGATCACCATGTCTCCACAGTGGTAAGAAGGGCATTCTATATTGCTCATCTCATAAGTAAGGAAATTGTATCCAGAAAAAAAGAAATTATAACCTCTCTGTACTCTTCCCTGAAAAGGTCAATAATTGAGTACAACATCCCTTTTGGTATGTACCTTTCCAAGCAACTGCAGCAATTGGAGAAACCACAAAGGTTCCTCACAAGGAAAATTCAAGGTCTTCAGCATCTGTCCTATGTGGCTCATCCGAAATCACTGTCACTTTATTTTACTTCATACAGACTACTCAGAGGTGATTTAAGCCTTGCACATAAGGCAATGGTTGGCCCTGCTTTATTGTAAATGCTCCATATCCGCAAGTCAAATGGTACATAGATTACATGCTCTAAAGACCTTAACCTGGTATGTGACATTAATAGAACTTGTGGAGGGACAGATTTTCTCCCAGAGGTTACCACACCTTTGGAATGGACTCCCACTTCATGTCAAACAGAGTACCTTACTCGCCCTCTTCAAACAAAATCAGGACGATTCGATGAGTAATTGTAAATTCACCCTGGGGGTTCTACCAGTGTCCTCTTGGACAGGGACAATTGGTGCTGATTGTGGAAATAAGGGTAGAACTTTGCTAGGCTTGCAAGGGCCCTAGGACGATAAGTTTGGTAACTTCACATGATCCTATGAAAAAGATGAGCCAAAAATCTGGACATTCTGCAAAAATCTGTGCAGTTGACAGGTGTTATGCTACCATAGCACACCTGAGTTGTATCTCCACCAATGCTTATTAATTTTTTCAGGTAGTCCATGGTATACACAGTATTTTTCATCACCACCACCACCATAATTCAAAACAATCCAAGCAACGTTAGCATAGAGTGATGAAGCCTTGAGTACAACCCAAGTGACTAATGTTTGAATAGTGGCCCGCATGTCTGCTGTAGTTGGTGTGGGAGAGGAGGGGTGTTTCATGGCTTTGTTGGCTCACCTCTTTTTGGGAGGAGAGTCTGGGAACACATCACTCGGCAGATGCTGCTGTGACTGAACTCCTGGTGGAGAATGGTGATCCCACAAGAGCCTTGGAATGAGTGGCTAGAACTGTTTTGAGGGGCTATATCAATAGCAGAAGTGACATACCATTGATGATACCCATTGTACAACACCTTGGGCCTGGTTTTGGTATGCTTTTGGGGTGGAGGGCCATATAAAGAAAATCCTTTGATAGCTGGCTAAATGATGGACTGTCTCAGTTGGCTCTCATCTCTAAGAAAGAAAATGTTTGGGCCAGCTGGCAGCAGTGGTTCATGTTTGAGAGGCAGCAGAGGCGAAAAATGTAAAACATAATTCAAAGGCATCATTTTTTTCCTGCATTATTTATTCGCTCTCCAAGTTTCAGATTTTTGTGTCATTATTGTAAATAACATAGCCTGGACAAGTCACAACCTCATATGCAATGATAAATTTCTGTACTTTAAGTTCTTATCTAAATCTTAAAAGACTTACTTCATTGTTAATTATTTATTTATCTAAAGTTAATTATTATTTATATTTCTAGTTCATCAGTAATAACTTTATTGATTTTCATTTTTTCATTTTCAGGTGAAACTTCATTTTCAAACTACAGTGGTTAATACTGTTAAGCAGATATTTCGGACTATCTTCTTCAGTAATGTGGTATTCTCTCCACAGTCTGTTTTCCAATCTTGGAAGTGTAAGCCTTGCAGCTCATCTGTTACAGATTTTTCTCCTTGACATTAGTTTGTTAAAAAACAACATTTTATTGTCTTTTCCAGCCCCCTACACCCGTAGGCTCAATATAATTTTTCTAGCTGCTTATCTGCATGAATGTTATTATTTTTCTTTCGTCTCCAGTACTTGTGATATTTACTTTAGTTTGGCATTTCCCCATCCTATGCAGTCAGACACATTTTCCCAAACTCTAAGTAGCTATTTACACAGGGAAAATATTAAGAGAAGTATTTGTTATGGAATTGCTCTGAATCTTATATTAATTTTGGCATTATTATACAGAAAATCTTGGATTAATGTTAGTACATTATAATGCATTTTGCTAACTGCCATGCAGCAATTGAATGCAGTTTATGTTTTAGTTGTTCCACCTGCTCTACGTATTAGTAAATTTGTGCTGTGTAAATGCTTCCTTTTTGTTTTCTTAGTTGCTGTGTTTAAATGTATGATTGCTTTGATGCCATGTTTTTGTTTGTTTAGTTTTCCTTTGCACTTCCTTCTAATTCTCTACTTATGTCTTCACTTTTCACTGCACAGGTTCCAGCTCAGTTTTGCATTATATGTCCCACCTCCCTCTACTTATTGTCTAAGTCTTATTTAATGATTTGTCAAACAGAAGGATGCTTCATACACCTTTGCTAAGACTGAAAAGCACATAAAATATCCCACCACCCACCATTTTTACACTTGGCTGTTTGCTTAAAACTGCCAGAGGACCTTGTTCTTCTATATTGCATGCAGTTTAATGTTATATTTTTTTAGCAGCTACACAGCAAATCTTTCTAACACAGTAAAAACCTGACTTTGTCTGGTCAGTTTCCTGTATTACACACTGTGATATTTTTTAAGTGTTTTTTGGGTGGAGTTCATATGTGGCTGCCTAAGCTCCCCCCCCCTTTTTTTCTTGTTTCTAAACTTTTTACTTGATTTCCTACATGTGCTTTATAAATTATTTCCCTCTCTTTTTTGACATAATTTACTGCTAGTTGGAGCTATTGCACGGCACTTTCAAAGTAAGATTGTTTTCCTGATTTGGAAGTCTGAATCCTCTGCCAGTTTGCAAACTGGCTTCACTCTCCTCCTAATCCTAATACCGTAGTCACCCCCACCAAACTCACAATTTTATTAAATTCTATCCCCTCCTACTTTTGCTGACATCATAATTGCAGCTTAAATAATCACAGCATACAGCTACACAAGCAAACACACATATCCCCCAACTTCCACTTCAGTATACTTCCTACCCCTGATTCCCTTAATCAACCTATCCCTCCCTCTAACCTCTCTATTCCCCCTATATTCCCACTTTCCATTTTAAAGCAATCAAAGCTAAACACATAGTGCCACTACTCGAAGATCTAAAAATTGACTCACATGCTGGTCCTGACAATCTTCTCCCATGGTTATTATACTTATGTAATGACTTCATACCCCTCCCTACCTTCATATTTATTATCACTGCCCACTTTATGTTAATAATCTCTGCATAACTCAAAATGTTATGTCTGATATTTGTAAAGCAGTCATTCTCAAACCCCTCCTCCAAAAAACTAAGCTATCCCACACCACTAACTTGCGTCCCATCCCAGTTCTTCCAATACTTGGTAAAATCTTTGAAAAACTAATTTACAATCCACTCACCCAATATCATCAACTATCCTCAAAACAGCATGGCTTTTGGTCTGGTAAGAGCACTTCTACAGAGCTCTGGACAATTACTGATAACAGTCTCCTGGCTATGGACAATGGCCTCATCACTGGAACCATCTTTATTGACCTCACCAGAGCTTTCAGTCTGGTTGACCATAGCATTCCTTTAGATCATCTAAACGAAATTTGAATTAGCCTAGATACAGCTTGCTTGTTTGAAAATTATCTTTCCAATAAGTACTTCTCTCTTCAGTTTCAGAACACCCTCTCTGCTTCTACTCCTCTATTTAAAATAATCCCACAGGGCTCCATTCTGGATCCCCTTCTTTTTTGTATTTTCATTAATAAACTGCCAGTTGAAATCCTCCACCTCCCCCACTCTATAACTTTATGCTAATGGTGTGGCCTTATGTCACTCAAACTTGACTTCCATGGATATAAGACAATAACTACAAGCTGACTTCCTTCCTCTTATCATAACAAAATTGTGAACACTTCCAATACTAAAACAATGCTGTTGGTAGCACACCTAAATGGCAAGAAAACTCTCCATCACTTCTTGTATATGACCATCTTGCAAGCCCACTGATCAAGTCATCTCCCTCAAATACTTTGGTATGTGACTGGGTCCCACACTGAACTTTTACCTTCATCTAAAAAAACTACAAAAATAAATTCCCTCTGATTCTGGTCATAAATAATCGCCCCCTTTCTCTCCAGACCAACCAGGAATACCACAGTGAAATGTATTCTACTAGCACAGCTTGAATATAGATTTCAACTGGTTGTAGCAGCATCCAAGAAAAAACTGCTCCACCATCCAAACTGTAAGCAACTCTAGCTGATGTTTCTCCCCTAGAAATGAGCATCATTGTACTACTCTTAATAAAGGCAATTGGCCTCCTGTCCAAAAACATACCAGCCTGCTTCTTGGATCCCAACTGCAAAAGATCCTTAAAGAACACTCCTGTCCTTCCCTTGCCTCCAATCCCTTCAGATGCCCCCCCCCCCCACACACACACACAAATTACAGCCTAAGATGTCTGACCTACTCTGATTAACATCATCACTGTCCTGGAATCAGACTTTACTGCACTATACATGCCTTCTACATCCTAGGCCCCAAACTCTGGGAATCTTTCCCTACTAATCCTAATGACCTCACCTCATACCAGACATTTTTCGTCAATTTAAAAATAATCTCAAATCTGAGTCAATTTGCAAATAATTTCTCTCTGAAAACATCACCTAATCCCCTACTTTCCCCTTCAACAATCTGACACATTTGTCTTTCTCACACTGTTTCCCTACACTAAGATGTGACATCTCTTCCAAAAAAAAAAAAAAAAAAAATATATATATATATATATATATATATATATATATATATATATATATATATATTGCATACAGTAAATTTATATGCCTTTACTTTACTTTTGCTCTCTTTTATACTTTGTGCTCCATCATTTCAGTCTTTCTCTCACTTCTCCTTCTCCCCTCCTTTACTCAAATCACCTACTTCTTTTGTCCCCTGTACTGTGCATTGTATTATTACTTCTAATAATTTACTGTTGTCTTCACACACCATTTTGTTTGTATTCATACGTCTTAACTTGCTTGTCTACCATCAATTATCTTTATTTTTATTTCTTTATATTTATAAAACATTTTATTTTATATTGTTATATCTATATCTTGACCCACATGTGCATAGGTGTATCAATAAAAAAAAAAAAAAAAACACAACCTAGGTACCCTCTAAAGACATAAACAATAAATACCTTAACAAATCCACAAAGCAAATGTCATCTCCTCTTATATGGTGTACTTCTTCTCACCGATATTTAAACATCTCTAAAATCTAAGCTTGAGACCCGTTATAACAACTTCAACTAATGCTAAAAATTCCTTCCATTATTGCATCTCCCTACAGTTCCTAAACTGACTCGGACTTCCAAATTACTTTACATACCTACAACTAACAACAGCACATAAAATTATATTCACACCAACTGGCTGTCCAGCCCTTAATTCTATGCTCACTCAGTATCACCCAAATTGGCTTCTCAAATCAGTGACTCAATTCCACTTGAAAAATAAAAGACGAAATCTGCCAAATGCTCTACTCTTTTTCTATCGCCAAACAATGGAACTCTTTCCGCTTCCATTAAGAACTATCATTAATGCATCTTCCTTTAAAAAATTTCTATGACAACAACATTCCACTTGTTGGCACTGCACATGTTCCAACGACACATCTCACAAAACCTGATTCTGTAGTTCACTATTACTATACATTCTCAGTGTCTCTCCTAACTGTAAACCACACTGAATTCTTTCTGCATTACAGACATCCTAGTTTTTCACTTTGTGGTAAAATAATTACAGGCTCTCCTTCTAATCCTACCTTCACAAGTTTAATATCCTTACTTCTAGAAGCTGTGTTTCTTACACGCTATTTTACTATCCCTAACTGTGACATCTCATATTTACATTCTCTTACATTTATTTCAATACACTGTATTTAATTTAATTACTCTAGTTGTCTATCTCTAGGATTTTACAAATGTTCATACATTAATTACATTCAACTTATGTTTACTTCTGACCTATATATTCAGCTTCATCTCTCCACATGATATTGTAAATAATTCAATTTTTCACTGTCAGACATCTTACCTTTGCTTAGCTCTCAACTTTTGTATACGATTTTATATCTCCTATTGTATGTACTTGTTATATGTGGAGCTTTTCTCCCAGGGCCTCCACTGAAAATGGGCTCACTTAGGCCCAGCGGACCTTCCTGGTAAACAAATGGAAATTAATAAATACATAAATAAATAAATAAATATTTAGTCCCCAGGCTGAGACTAAAATAGGTCCATTTGTATTAATGCTCTACCCCTCTTACCAAACTGAATTAATGAATGAATGAATGAATGAATGAATGAATGAATGAATGAATAGATCAATAAATCAATCTTTTCTGGATTTAGCCTTTCTATGTTTCTGACCATTTTTCTTTTTCAATTTTGCAGGGACTTCTTTCTTTCTTTCTTTCTTCATATTTAACTTATAGGTTCATATATCATATCTCCTATTTCCTATTGTATGTCCTTGTTATATGTGGGGTTTTTCTCCCTTGGCCTCCACTGAAAATGGGCTTAATTAGGCTCAGAGGACCTTCCTGGTAAACATATGGAAATAAACAAATATTTAGTCCCCAGGCTGAGACCGAAATAGGTCCATTTGGATTAATGCTCTACACCTCTTACCAGATTGAATGAATGAATGAATGAATTAATTAATTAATTAATCAATCAATCAATCAATTAATCTTTTCTGGATTTAGCTTTGCTATGTTTCTGACCATTTTTCTTTTTCACTTTTGCAGAGAATTCTTTCTTTCTTCATATTTAACTTATAGGTTCGTAGGTTCATTGGAGGTTACTAGGCTAATGGCCTTAGGGACTTTACAAGCCTAGCCATGTAATACCCATGTTCCTAATAGACCATAGTTAGATGGTTCCCTAACTGACCATTGTTAGATGGTTTGATTGCTTGTAGAGTGAATCTATTATCAGCACTGTCTCCCTTTCCCCATGAGGGACATAGGTGCCACTCCTGGGGTGAACGTACGGTCTTCCATCCAGTTTTCCAGGTTGTGCTTAAACAGGGTCATTGAGGAGATCTGTTTAACATGAATTGGGAGTTTATTCCAGAGTAGCAGCAGACTCTGATAGATATATCTGTTTTTTTTGTTTAAGTCACAGGCTAGGTTGAGATTTTTAGAGTGAGGGACTTTAGTCCCATTTGATATGTGGATATGCAGCATTTCCATTAGAGCAAGGTAAGAGACTGTTCTGTAGGCCAGGCGCAGATCACCACTCAGCAGCCTGTAGGACAAAGAGTACAGTGATAGGACTTTCAGTCTTTCCATGTAGGTTATATTTTGCAGTCCCTGAATTCTCTTGGTCAGGAACCTCTGTGGTCTCCCCAGCTGCTGCAGGTGCCTGGTAAGGTACATGCAAAAGGGAGCATTCTGCTCTATTAGTGGTCCAATGATGGTGGAGTACAGAGGAGTTATAGCATTTTTGGTCTTGGATGTGATGCACTTACTTATGAGGTGTGCAATGTAAAAGGCTTTCCTTACCACTGTGGGCACATGGTGATTGAAATTTAGACTGTTATTAGCTTGTGTTCCCAAGTCACACTGGGATCATGCTTAGGGGGTTGCTGCTTACATTGTAATTTTCAGGGGCTATCTCTTTGCCAAAGGGGCAACAATGCATTTTTTGCATTTAGTTTTAGACCATGGCTTTAGCGCAAATCATTTGTCTGTGTTAACTCCTCCTCTAATATGCTAATATCTTTAGGGGACTCAGTGATTGCTCCCAGTTTGCAGTGATCTGCAAACTTGGTAAGCCAAAGGCTATCTACTTTTTCCTGGATGTCCAAGAAATAGATTCCAAACAATAGAGGGAGGTTGGCGTAATGGGTAAAATATTTGCCTTATGGACACAAGGTACAGGGTTTGATTCTCATATGGGTTAATTGGCTAGGCTTAAAATGGCCCACAAGGGCAGTTAGGCTAGTATTAATATGGGTGGGAGATTGGCATGATGGTTAAGATATTTACCTTATAGACACAAGGTACAGGGTTTGATTCTCACATGGAGTAATTGACTATGCTTAAAATGGCCCACAAGGGTAGATAGCCTAGTACTAATCTATTAACCTATGAACCTAGAGGGCCCAGCACAGAACCTTGTGGTACCCAACTGATAACTGTTCTACTGGTGGAGGTGGCATTTGCAACATTGACAGAATGGGTTCTGTCGGTGAGCTGTTGGCTACCCATCTAGTGACATATGGGTTAATCCCCAGCTGGAAGAGTTTTGCAATGATACTTGAGATGGGAATTGTGTCAAATGTCTTGGCTATGCCAAGATAGGTGGCATGTACTGCTTTGTCTTCATCCAGGGCTTTGGTGACATTGTCAAAAAAGTCCACCAGATTTAGTAAGTTTGATCTACACTTAAACCAAATTGGGTCAGGTTGAGAGTTTGAAGGTTTTCTATGTTCTTGTTGATAAGGTCCATGATGACTCTTTCCATAGCCTTGCAGATAAGGCTGGTTAGGCTTATGGGTCTATAGTTCCCAGGGTCAACTGATGGGCCACATTTGTGCAAGGGGATTACAGTTGCTGTTCTCTACTTTGCTGGAACAAAGCCAGTGCTCAGGCTATGGTTAAAGAGAGTGCAAAGCTGATCCACTGGGATGTTATCTGGTCCCATAGAGGCTGTGTTTTTGGCCTTGGAGACTGCAGACATGACCTGCTCATTGGAGATACTGGGGAGAGAACAGGTATTTTTTGGGGTGTGGCTGGTGGGGTCAGGGGATGATGTTTGCACCAAGTCTGTCAGCTAACAGGTTGCCAATTTCCTCAGGGTCAGTGTGAGTGGTACTGTCCACTATGACTTTGGCATATAGCTGGGTGTTCCCTTTTAGATTTTGGACATAGCTAAAGAATGCCTTATGATTGTCTTTAGCTAGGAAAGCTAATTTAGCCTCATAACTAGCTTTTAGAGGACTTTAACATATATCTGAATTGCTTGTTCAAGCTGTGGAGGGTATTCTTTCACTGATAAGTTCCCTCTTGTTCTTAGATATCAGTTTTTTCCTTCTGTTATATAACCTGTTTATACCCAAGGTCCACCAGACTGGCTTGCTTTTACCGGAGTACTTGGTTTTGATCCTGTCATGTACAGCAGAGTCAATACAGTGGTTTAAGTGGTTATACAGGATATTTGTGTACTCCTCTGCATAGGAGTTATTATTGGTTGTGTTAGCAGGGGGGCTGAAACTTTTCAAACCATCACTTATTAGGCTATAGTTTGTTTTGGAGAACTTTCTCATTTTTATTGCTCCTGTAGAGGTGTCAGGTCTGACTTTTACTTTGAATGAGACAGATTTATGGTCTGACCTTACTAGGGAGGGTAGAACACAGGGGGTAGTGCAGTGTGGTCTATATTATAACATCGAATTCTACAAAGATCAAATATTATAATATCAAACCCTAAACACCGAAATCTGAAAACATCGAACAGTCAGAATAGCAAATGTTTTCCCAGGGAAAAAATTTGCTATTCCGAGAAACATACACACAACACAAACACACACAAAAAACAGCAATCCACACTCATACATTTAAAATCCTACACCTAAACCTAAACTAAACTTTACATACACTACTAGCTATCCACTTACCTTAACCCAACCCTAACCCTAAGGTCCGTCACTATCGCACACTCACCTCACCCGCGCCCTAACTCACTTAACCCACCCCCTAACCCTAACCTACACACAACCACACACTTATCTGACCCGCGCCCAAACCCTAACTCACCTAACCTGCCCCCTAACCCTAACCTACACACAATCGCACACTTACCTGACCCGCGCCCTAACCCTAACGTCCACACAACCACACACTTACCAGACCCGCTCCCTAACCCTAACTCACCTAACCCACCCCCTAACCTTAACCTACACACAATCGCACACTTACCTGAACCCTACCCATAGTGTTCCAACATATCGAACGCTGAAAACAGCGAAGCCACAGCAACGGCCCACTGAATTCTTTCCCTGGGAAAGAATTCGGTGTCCTGCACCTTCGCTGTTTTCAGTGTTCGACATTACAGGGTCGATATTATAACATTCAATCTTTGTAGAATTTTATGTTATAATATAGACCCAGTGCAGTGCCCCCCCACCCCCCCCCCCATTGGTGAGTACTAAGTCCAGAACATTTGGGCCACTTGTGGGGGTGCAAACTAACTGTTCTAGAGCATTTATATTAACAAAGTCCAGGAACCTCAGGGCGATTGAGCTGGTGCTCATGTAAATCACCCACTCAATAGAAGAATAGTTGAAATCTCCAATGACCAAGGTGTTTGGCTGTATTGTGAGTGACTCAAGCAAATCCAGGTAGGCAGTGTGGTTCTCATTGTTCATGGTAGGGGACCTGTATCTAGCAATGATGAGGTAGGGTGTTTAACCTATAGTTATTCGGACATGGAATAGCTCAAGATAGTTATACTGTTTAACCAGTATCATGGTATATTTGGATTTAATGAAGATGGATACACCTCCACCTTTGGTTCTTTCACATTCGTTTTGAGGTCTGAATGTGTGGAAGCCATTGTAGCCTTGCATGGCAAGGGTGCTCTCTGTGGTTTTGAACAGGTCTCGGTGACTGCACAGACATTAGTATTCTTCCTAGGTGAGGAAAGGTTCCAGGGAGTGCAGCTTCCTATTCAGACTCCTAGCATTAAGCATCATAACCTTGAATTTGTCTGTAGTGGATTTTTTATGCTGGAAGTTTTGTTGTTTTGATATTGCGTAAAAAAGGCACTATGTGGGAGGCAAGCATCTTTTCTAGAATTTGAAAGTCTAGAGGAGACAGGTGAAGACCATCTCTGGCAAAGTAACATGGTCTGTCGACCAAGTCTTTCCAGACTGACAGATACTGGATCCCCCTGAACTGACACCAGACACTAAACCAATTGTTGAAGTCAATATTTTTTGTTTATATTGTGACAAGATACTGGGTGTAAGTAGAATGCTGCTTAGGGCCAGGGACATACCTGTCTTGGACACATAATCTGAGAGTTCTTTCATGTCTCTGTTCATATAGTCCAGGGAGATAGAGTTACTTCTCAAATCATTCACCCTAACATGTACTACTTCACCCCAACATGTACTATTTCAGAGTCAAAATGGTATTTTTTGTTGAGTGACTTGAGTGCATCCATGATTTGATGGATCCTGGCACCTGACATGCAGCTGACCATGACCATCTCCTTGTCCAGCCTGGTGAGGGGCACATCTGTGTGTCTCACTATGTAATCTCCTATGACCAGGACATTTGGTTTTGAGGCATTCTGTTTCAGGGGCTTATTTGCTGAGACACTGGCATGTGTTGTTATGTGTAGTAGATTGTGGTTGTGCTCTAGTATGTGTGAGTTGTTTGCACTTTGAAGGTCACTGGTCTTTTGGTAGGCTCTTAGTGAATACCTCTGCATATGTGGATTTATGTGCCATGACTTTATCTTGTGTGAAAGGAGAGGTGTGTGTGTGCTCACAACCTGTTTGGTCTTGTTTACTGTTGCATGAGACGATTGATTCCAGTTTCATAGTATAGTTACATCTCTCACATACTGTATTCATTTGCTATAGGAGCAAATGGTTGTCAGTATACATAAGGCGATTACTACCTTGCCTCAACTTTCCTATGTGAAGCAGGTTAGTTGGAGAAATGTTGGGAAACTAACTGCCCATTGTACCAGGTTAAACCATAAGCACTGTTATGGTGTGGGCAAGTTAGATCAGCTTTTGCTCTAGGGTTAGGAAGGGGACTTATTCTATAGAGGATTAGGGATTAAAAATGGAGGCAATGCTGCTCAGTACTCAACTGAGTTTCCCGCAGTTTAGCAGGGCAGCCTGGGAGGGTTCCAATGGACTATTCTCTACTGAAAAGTTGCATCTAGGTGTTTGTGTCTATACAGGGTACTGCTAATGCCAGTTGTGTGTTGCGCAGCTAGGTGCAAATGTGAGGCTTAAATACAAGCAAATTTAAACAATTTTAACACAAACTAATAATAGGAAAGCTACACAAAGTGCAAGTCTGAATCTAGCCTATACTATTTAAGGCAGAAGTAGCAATGTAACAAAGTGCAGAATAAATCAGTCACAGCAGCAAAAAACAGTAAAAAATGAAGCAGCAGTTCAATAAAATACAGTTCACAGAGTGCAATACAGGCCTAAATTATACTTATTTTTAGAAGATTTTAGTGGATGCCTTAGATTTCTGTTCAGATGCATTGCACACCTCTGTCTAAGAATGCTAAAATCTAAGCAGTTCTAGTAAACTGAGTGCAAACCCATGCAAACATGAGGCTTAAATCCAAACAAATTTAAACAGTTTTAACATAAACTACCAATAGGAAAACCCCACACAGAGCCTTATTCCAGCAATCCCCAACTCAGATGGGTCCTGAGCTACACGCTTCTGCCACAAGGGTGAAGGGAGGACCTCTTAATGTAAGATGGGTGGTTTTAGTGCTCAACTGATGCCAAGCAGCCTAGATTCATCAAGTTTGAATCTAGCCTGTGCTATTTAAGGCAGAAGTAGCAATGATACAAAGTGCAGAATGAAGCAGTCACAGCAGCAAAAAACAGTAAAACAAAGCAGCATTTCAATAAAATACAGTTCACAAAATACAATACATGCTTAAATTATACTTATACTTAGAATTTTTCAGTGAATATCTTGGATCTCTGTTCCAATGTACTCTAGACCTCTGGCTAAGAACGCCAAACTCTAAGCAGCTCTGGTAAACTGTGTAGACCACAAACCTTCCTAATGTTGAATAACTGGTGTGGAGCTCAAGAGCTTAAACCAGAACAAAGATACTTAAAATAACAGCCACAATAAGCCTTCACCAGCAATTCCCAACTCAGAAGGGTGGAGGCTACCCTTTCCTCTCACAAGAGTGTGGAGCACAGAACTTCTTAATGTGAAATAACTGGCCTGAAGCGCAGGCCCTTAAACTAGACCTAAGGCCCTTTTAGAATAAAAGACACAATGTGCCTT
Organism: Protopterus annectens; assembly: GCF_019279795.1. Classification (NCBI taxonomy): domain Eukaryota; kingdom Metazoa; phylum Chordata; order Ceratodontiformes; family Protopteridae; genus Protopterus; species Protopterus annectens. The sequence continues at coordinate 1,658,971,482 of NC_056728.1, read as the reverse complement.
CAACCAGCAATTCCTGACTTAAAAGGTAGTATGCTGACTCTCCTGCCATATGAGTGTAGACTGCAAACCTTCCTTGTGTAAGATAACTAGTTTGAAGCTCAAGTGCTTAAATCAAAACTAAGAGGCTCAGAATAACAGTTACAATGTAACCAGGCTAATAACAAGCAGTGATAAATGTAGCAGAATAAATGCAACTGAACATTTTAAGAACAAGCAGCAAAAAGTAAAATAAAATAATAAAATAGGTAGAAGCACAGATACAGTAAAAGCAGCTGAATAAAGTGCATTTTTTAATTAAGTGGGAAGGGAGAAAACAGAAGATAATTCAAGTTTAAGAGACTAAACTGATCTCTCCATACTGAGAAGAATGAGCTGATGAGATGGGTCTAGGAGGAGAGTCCAAAATCAGATTTATAGTAGGGGTGGACAACTGGATGCATACATCTGAATGGTTGCCATGCTAATGAGAGTGATTCTGCAAATCATCAAATTTCCTTCTCAAAAATGTTAAAATTTCTCTCATGCCTCAGTTCCTTATTTTCCTTTGCATATTATCCATTTTATGATTAACCAGCACGTCTAAACATTTTCCATCCTAACATTTTTTCTTGTTGACATTATTGCCATGTTATAGTCCTCTTGTCTCATTGGCTACAGCTTTCACCATGGCATTAAAATTACCACATTTATTTTTTAAAGTTACGTGGCTGGTACTTCTCCATAACTTTTACCTGCTGTCTCTATCCTGGATGACTTGCTCCACGGTTGTTATAGAACTAATAAAATCCCATAATAAACCATTGAGAAATCATTGAAAAAGTTGTTGAACTTTTCTTCAAAGTTAAGTGCTGTGACAAGAGTGGAGAAGGCTATCTGGAATCTTAGAACATAAGGGATGAGTAAAGGAGCACTGGCAATTACTCGACTTGTTAGTTATAGGAAAGGTAATGAGAGAAAGTTCTACAAGGTAGGCTGGTGAATTATATAGATGAGACTAGGATGCAGAACATCATCTGTTACAGCTCTGCTGGCAAGATGATATGTTAGACGGCCTTGTTACTAATTGCTAGATGGCCAACTGCCTAGTGAATTACAGCAGATTTCAAGTTTGTGGATGTTGTTAAAATATTTGAAACAATCTGACAGAGAATTCTTTTAGCCAAATATGATTCTGGAGTTTTTATTTTTGACCTGTATCTTTTCATGAGCCTCCTTTGTTTAGTGATTTTTTTCATAATGTCAGGCCTTTTTATGGGTACACATATTATATATCTTATGTAAGCACATGAAGAAAAAATCCTTAACAATAACTGTATGTGGTCTGTATATGAAAACTTTCAGTTTTGAAAAGCAAGCTTGAAAACTGTGTTCTGCCATGATTTATGAATGCCAGTGTCATAATATTTAAGGCTCAGAATGTAAGATGCATAGCCAAAGACAGGTCTAATGATTTCAAGATGGCTGGAAAACAAATCAGAAGAAAGGACACAATGGATGATTGCCAGAGGAGATGTGTAGATGTATTGGTCAGGAAAGGTAACTAATGCAACAGTGCAAGGGTAGGTAATAAGACATTGTGGTAGCAAAAATGTTTCCAGGCATTTTAGGAAGAATTTATTAAGGCCGATAATGAATGTATGGATGCTTGGTAAGGCTTATTATAAATACGTTATATGCAAAGTGTTACACTTATGAATTTTGAGAAGGTGTTGTGGAATGGTAGAGTTACAAAGGGAGATGTTCTTCATGGAGAAAATGAGTATTGATAAAATATAGTGCTTGAGGGTATATCAGATGGAAAGACTAAAACTGGTTTGAAGAGGGCACTGATAAGGTCGAAAGGAAGGAGTTAAGGAGGAAGAAGAGGGCTGAAGCAGCTGAAGAATCCTCTGAACAGGAGATGGGTGTGTAAAGTAGACATACTGCCTAATTCTACTACCTCCCACACGGTTTGTATGTTCATCAGGATGACAGTTTTAATGCATTTGTTGTGAGATCTGATTCATCTTTATAGAGCCTTTATAAAAAAGTTGAATAATATCAGTAAGTCAATAAACATGTACATGGATAATGTAGATATAAAGTAATTATTAATGCAGACATGCACAAAATTACTAAAACAAGTTTAAACCAAATCAAAATCAACTTTTGAGGGAGGATATAACAAGTTCATTTCCAGATATAACAATTACATTTCTAGATAATGTCTTATTTAAACCAAATTCAAACTGTAAGAAGGATCAGCATGATTTGAGAGATTAAAATATTAGCACAATCATCAATTCCACTTTAGTAAGTGAAATATCTAACAACTCCTTGATTTGTAAAATGTAAACACAAAGGAGAAGGGAATCAAATTAAAGATATTAGTGAACTCAAAACTTTAAGGAGAGCAAGATAACTATTATCCCAAAGTTAATGTTGTTCCTTTCTAGCAGTAAGCAGGACTTGTTTCTGAGCAAAAACATGCAAGATCTTTCTAATGGAAACTAATTAAAATATTATAGCAATTATAATCAGATTTATTAGCTCTTCTAGGACAACAGACTATAAAATGATAAAATGGTGCACAATGTATTTTGTGTTAACTTTTGTTAAATACTCTGATCCTCTGATTGTTAATGTATGCTGTATATTAAGACATGAAACCACACACAGGCATTATGCTATTATGTTTTTAACAGATTTCTCACTATCCCAACCATGACAGGTAAGATTAGCCACTGGGTAGACAGGAGGCATTGTTTGTCAAGCAATCAAAATTCAGTCTATTAAATATTACACAAATGACATGTATTTCAGGGACAATTTGTTAGAGGCCTCACTGTTAATTCCCTTAGACATGACCAACATAAAATCAAATGATCATGCAACCATTGATAGGCTATAACACAACATAGACATGAAGTAAGCAGTCTATCTATATTTTAATACCTGCTTCGTAGGTGAATAACTTGACTAACACTAAATGAAGAGTTAATTTCTGAAAAAGCAATGTAGATCCCACCAGCCTGAATAGAACTAATTTATCTCAACTGAGTCATTTCCATGTCATAAGAATGAAATGTAGCACACACACACACATACACACACACACACACACACACACACACACACACACACACACACGCACACACGCACGCATGCCCGCACACACACACACAGACACACACACACGTATGCACACACGCACGCATGCCTACACACACACACACACACACACACACACACACACACACACACACACAATTACATATCCCATCCCTTGTGGCTGCAGTATGTTCATCATTATGAAGCATCTAATTGACAAAGTAATAGAATTTAATAATTTCCTATACTAGCTATACTATGAAAAAGCAGATTCATAAAATGTTCATTTTGACTGAGTCACGTAATAGATTCCTTTGTTTACATGCTTCCTTGTAATGAATATTGTATTACTTATCAAACTAGACCATCATTTCGAAAATGCCAGCAATATACTATTCACATATCTATGAGTTTTACTAAAACAGTCCTGGACCTTTGCACAGCATTTCAAGAAATTTGCCACTAGAACTTATAACCTTGTGGCAATATATCTAGTTTCCTAAAAAAAAAATGAAACTGATTTAATACAAGGAATAGGATTATTTCTGCCAGTGCCCATGTGTAATCCAGCTAGTTTCTACAAACACAAACATGAGCCCAATTTACTTCAAATACTTCAAAACAAAATGTACATTTTTATTTCTAGATCTCCTGGAAGATTATATAACTGATTCTGTCCAGAAAATAATAACTTCTAATTAGTGACAGAGTTATATCATTACAATGCACACAATTCACATGGAACATTGTCCCAGTTTAGTAAAAATACTAACATTATAAAACAGTCACATAACACTCCACTCTTCCGTTTCTGGATCGATGGAATTCAGCTTATATTGCTATTCAGTTAAAATTATTGCCAGCACATTTTAGCTCTCATACTTCAAAATTCGCTCTTCTTTTATACATCAGAAGCTTCCCAGCCAAAATTCCTTCCATCTCTATGTTTAAGGATGCTAACATCATGTGGTTAAACATTTCTGTAATCAAGGGATAACTATAAAGTAAGAAAGAATCTTAAACTGCATCATACCTCTTTTTCTGCTGACAGGACCTTTCTTTTGATGTATTACTGTTGATTACAACTATGAACTATAACTTAATTAGTACTTACCTTGTTTTTGTTTATGATTGTAGAATCGATGTGTTTAACCCCCATGTACTTTGTGCCTTTACAAATCATGCAGTATTCCAGAAGCTCAATGTCCACTTTTTTAATGTAACTAAGACATGGACAAACAGGGCAGCAATTAAAGTCCAGTCCACTTACCTGTAAAGTAAAATAAAAAACATTAGTATCTGTACTAGGTGCATGTATATTTTCTGTTTATTTTAAATAAAATAAATCTGTTTAGTGTCTGTGACCATAATCTCAGTTTGTTTACTTAGTCTGTTTCCTAAAATATATGAAACTGTGTAGGGTTGATTCACTGTAGATCTCCTATCTAAAATGTCCCATCATCTGGAGCGTTTCTCCCTGGGACTGCTGAAAATTGGCTTTGTTCCAAGTCAGACTTTCACAGTAAACAAAATGTTAAATAAAATAAAAAAAATGTTATGGTCAGCTAGTCAGCACATAACTAATAAATACACAACTCTTAAAGGAAGGTTTCATAGTACTCTAGAGTTGTGATAGCCTGACTGAAAAAGATGGTTACACTCAATAGTGACTCTTAAAACTATAATTAAACTGTAAAGAAGTACATTTTCTAAAAAAATTACTAAAAATCATCTATCAATGGTTCACCCATTAGTCTAAATTCCCAGACTAAATCAAAAATAATTTTGTGAAATATAACTAATTATGACCATGGCAGTTAGTACTTGAGTAGTTTTACTAAAATGAGGAATAGCTAAAACTAAACTGGAGAGTTTAAAATTAACAAAATCATGAATCTACCTAGATGCTTTAATATGCATTGCATATTTTTTTGCTTCAAGAATGGTAGAAATGTCACTGTCAGTTTCATCGTAAGTTAAGAAACAGAACAGCTAAATCAATAGCATCTGCTGGAATTGATGATCAAAAGCAGAGTTACATCTTTAAAAACAGTACTGCCTTATAGTTAACATTTAAAAGGGAAACAACATATCCTTGTCTCCAAATTGAGCTGCGGGCAATGGAGTCCTTACAGTAACCAATTTGCTAAAACAGAGCTTCATTGTGCCACAGGCTCCTTACATGGGGAGAGTAAATGTCTGGAAATGGATCATGTACAACCTGTAACAACTCTTTTTCAGGTGTCAAACATAACTATTTGTGTTGTTTGATGGGGTCAGAACACTACAGAGGAGGAGGATGATGTTGCTTCTTGGTTAAGACAGTTCTTCATGAACTACCTGTATGATTCCAGGTTGTTATTGACTCCAAGACCAGTGAAATCACAGAATGCCAGTCTAGTTAGCCAACACCAGGACAGAATCTGACATGCACAATGTTAAACATGCATGATGTTTCTGAATGAAATTATCAAAAGATGTAGCAAGTAATAATGTATGGCTGTGATGCATGCTACATGGGACATTGTCATGTCTGCCACATACAGCATAAGTATGTTGTGAGTTGAGCAGGGGACTGACATTCTGTGCCACAGATTGTTGTTACACTGTCATATGCAGTTATGTATTTTGGCTCAGGTGATGTGGACCATGTAGAAGCTTCAATACTCAGATGAATACCAACACAATATGAAAGACAATCTTCATGAGTGTCATTCTCACATTTGACCATACTGATGTCCCATGGATACAATGTACACCATAGCATGTGCATGCATCAGGCTGCTACAAACAGCAGCATTCCAGATTCTGAGACTGAGTATATCTTATGGGAGATAAGGCTTGTCCAGTGGCCATCACTACATGGATGCAGTAAATGTACTTTTCACCTCTGATAATAGGTTTGCGTATCTGACATACCTAACTCTTTCCACCAGCATCTTGTGTTTCAGCAGTCCCCTGGCAAAATCCTGTGTATCTCTGTCACAAGTGAAAATCATATTGGCTATGTCATACCATATATCACTTTTCCTATTAGTGTGTGGTAATGTCTGATGCAAACTCTGGTAAGATCAAGAATGGTAGCACAACTGTAAGTGTTTACTGCATGTCATCTCCCTGTAAGTATAAAACATGTAATTATTTGTGCATTGCTCATGTAATGGGACATAACTGCATATCAGGCCTTGATGGCTTCATCGTGCTTTTTTGCAGCATCATGCCTAACAGTACTTGTTCAGGTAGTTTGTGTACCTCTGCAGCACCAGTCTAACAACAGTTTTACTTCCTCTATAACAGAACAAGCATTGCCTTTCTCTTTGTTCTGACTTCAGTGTGCTTCCTCTAATAACTGTCTACCAATAATAATAATTTTCAGTCCTCTATAGTGTAAGCACATGATGATTTCCAGTATTCTGGTTATTATCTTTCTGGTTACTACCAATATTTATTTATTTATTTTATTATTTATTTATTACATTTGTTAACCAGGAAAGTCTGACTGGGCTAGGAGCCTGTTTTCAGTGGAGGCCCGGGGAGAAAATTTCCAAAATATAATACAACACATTCTATGAGTAAACAGCAGTAACTACAGTTAACAGAATAATTTGAAATTAAATGGGCACCTTTTATTACAACAAATTAATTACAGGCTAGGTGAAAAATTAGTATATATAAATAGCATGTTACCAGAAATACCATTGATTAGAGCAGAAATTTGAGTTTATTATTATTACCAGGATATTACATATGTCATTACTGAAAAAAATCATGACTGTTTATATACTTCAGGACAGCAATCTATGTTTCTAAAACCAGCAAACTATACTAGATGACCATAACTCTCATTGAAAATATTGCCACAAGAAGTCTTTCTTCTTTTTTTGTCTCTAGCAGACAGCTGGTGGGGGTGGTTGACCTCATAATCTGTACACTGCTGTGGGTGCCGCTATACTCTGGATTTCCTTCATGACACCTTTCCATGTTTTTCGGTCCATGGTGATGTTTCTGGCCTCCTATAGGCCAAGTCACTGGCTTCTCAGGTCCTCTTCATCCTGTTTAACCCATGTCTTCTTTTGTGCAAGTTTGTGAACTCTCCAGTTCGCGGGTCCCTCTCTCCATAATAGTCTGCATGGCAAGAGGTAGGTGTCCATCCTGCAAATGTGTCCAAACCAGCGCAGGTTCCTGTTCTGTATCTGTTCACTGATTATGGCTGCTGATCACATCTGGTCTGGATGCTCTCATTTCTAATGCTGTCATGAAGTGAGATAACCAAGATTTGGTACAGGCATTGCATTTGTAAAACCTCAAGCTTGTTCAGGTCTGGCTTGAGGAGGATCCACGTTTCTGATCCATAAAGGAGAATTGGCAAGATCAGTGCCATAAAAAAGTAAATTTTGGTGGTGATAGAGATGTTTGTCCTCTTCCACAGACACCATTTGATTGAGGCAAATGCTGCAGTGTCTTGTCCAATCCTGCTATGAACTTCAGATGTTGATACCGCCTTCTTCTCCAGCACCAGTGAACCCAGATACTTGAATTCTTGCATTTGTTTGATCTGAGCTCCCCCAAGGGTGGACAGTGGCTTGTGACCTGTCAGTTCCCATCACTTTGGTCTTATCCACATCTATCCATAGGCCATATGACTGGACGATGCAGGTGATGTCATAGAGGATATCTGTGGCCTCAGCATCACTGTATGTGAAAATGGTGCTGTAATCAGCGAACATGAGGTCAGTCACAGAGTAAGCTTCATCATACTGGCCTCTGCTCCAGCCGTCGAATACTCTCTTCATTACAAGAAGTAATAGAAAGTATGTTCCCAATTACTGTTCTCTTAACTTTAACACTATGAAAAAACTTCTGCAGGTGCAGCACAGATTTTGTTAATGCAGTCCAGAACATACTTCTCAATCTCTTAGAGCAAGAAGTCTGGACCAAGCCATAGATAAGAGTGGGACAGAGGCCCAAAAATAGGGACACTTTCTTAAATATTGCTCTTAAAAACTTAAAAATGTGACGGAATAACAGGATTTGCATTAGCATGAATTTTCTGAAGGGTATGAAGTCTGAAACTCAAATGTCTGTCATTATTTACTAACATCAGTCTTTAAAGATTTGCTACAAATTTGCCAGCAAAAAACACAATCTTATGAAAAATGAACCACAAATATGAGCAAATATCTGGACATTCTGAGAAACTCTGTACAGTTGAGAGGTATGATCCAGAATCTTAATGGTTATATTTAAAAAGGCATACAACACTAAAATGTGCAAACAGTGGTATATTTAAGAGAACTAAGGATTTTTGTTTTCAGCTTAACTACTGGTACTTTGTTTTGCTGTGTTTTCCTGGTATCTTGAAGTAATTAGATTTAAAAATATCCATTAATAGTATAAACATAAGCCGCGGTGGTGCAGCGGTACCGTTGTCGCCTCACAGCAAGAGGTTTTCCCGTTCGATTCTTGGCTGGAATGCCTTCTGTGTGGGGTCTGCATGTCCTCCCCGCGGTCGAGTAGCATTCGAAAGTCATGCGTGAATGGGTGTGCCTTCGTTGAAGGTTGGATGTCGGGCTGGCACCTCAGCACCGTAAAAATCTACTGCCAATCATTAGTGGACCGGAGTTCTGCTGTGGCGACCCCTGACCGGGAAAAGAAGAACTAAGTATAAACATTGTATTACAATAAATGCTCATATGAATGCTTTCCTTTAATTTTTGCAATAAGAAGGCCAGGGTATTATTTATTTGATTTTATTTTACATTTGTTGACCGGGTTAGTCTGGCTGGGCAGAAAGCCCTTTTTCAGCAGTGACCCGGGGAGAAAAGCTCCATTAGAGTACAACAAGTAACAGTTTAGTGTACAGATTACACATCATATTTTAACAATAGAGTAAGCAAAACACTATTTACAATATTTACATTACAGTCACTATTAAACAGTAGTTTAGCAGTAAGGCTTTACAGAGCATAGTATAGAAGTAAACTGTGGAGATGAGTGGAGGTAATACAGGGGGGTTTAAGAATCAAAAATAGGAGAAAGGGAGGGAGGTTGGAAATAAGAGGCAGTGGAAAAAAGGGGTTAGAGAAAGGGACTAGACATAATAGGGATGTTATATAGGTAGAATTAGATTTGAGATGAGACTGAAGGTTGAAGATAGAAAACATTTGGAACTAGAGGAGAGAGGGGTATGTACTGAAGAATAGTATGAAGGTTAGACGAGAGAGAAAGAGGGATAGAGTGGATATAGTTTACATTGGCTGACTGCAGTGGCAGTACCAGTGATTTTTGAGGTGTTCTTTTAAAGCTGCTTTGAATAATTTTGGGTTGGTAAGGGACCTTATCTCTTGAGGCAGTTTATTCCAGGACATGGATGGATGGTAGCTATAAATGTTACATCCAGTTTTAGTTTTGGGTTTGTAGATTTGGAGTAACTTCTTAGTTAATAGTAAAACCTAGTGCTTACCTCTTATAACCTCATATATATATATATATATATATATATATATATATATATATATATATATATATATATATACATATATATATATATATATATATATATATATATATATATATATATATATATATATATATAGATAGATATATATATATATATATATAGATAGATATATATATTTGAAAAGTTAGTTCCAAACAGGAAGCTGTCTTATGAATTTATTGTTAGGCTAAATATCCAGATCATAAGTTTCAATAAATATTCCTGGTTTATTTTAGGAATTAAGGGCATGACCTTTTTCTCCCCTTTTCCATGCAGCACTGCTTGGGATTTTATCCTTTCTTGCATAGCTTTTTTTTTCCCATAGCATGTCTAACCATTTATTGGTAACCATGGTTAACTAAAGATACTGGTATTGGACACTGAGTATGCATTCAATTGAACAAGAGTTAACAAAATCAAAGACAGTTTAAAAAACTATTACCAGTGATCCCACTGATTTTCCTATGGCTATTAGAGAATAAAGCCATACTTCTCTTTTCTGTCTGGTTAGAAACTAATACAGTTGCTGAAAATATTATTATTGGGTCAAAGTATAGATATGAAGCCTGTGGTACCTGACAGTACCAGTCTATACTCTCTACTTTCTGGTTATAGGTTCATAGGTTAGTACCAGGCTATTGGCCTTAGGGCCTATGCAAGCCTAGCCATAACAATTCCCTGGATACTTCTTCCCACAATATTTACTTCTCTGGGCCCCTGTCTAGCAGGGCGACTGACATGATCCCCGGGGTGAATTTCCTATCTCCCATCCAATCATCAAGGTTTCTTTTGAAGAGGGCCAATGAGGGGCTCTGCTTGACATGTATGGGCAGTCTATTCCAGAGTATGGGGAGTCTCTGGATCAGGAACCTATCCCTCCAGCATGTTTTGTTCATTGTGATGACAAGGTTTAGATCCCTGGAGCATGTGGCTCTGAGGGATTGGGATTTCTTTAAGTGGAGCATGTCCAGCAGCTCAGGGTTTGACATGGCCTTGTATGTTAAGCAGAGATCGCCTCTGAGTAGACAATATTCCACAGAGTATAGCTGGAGTTTTTTTAGACGGTCATCATATGGCATCTGCATTAGGCCTGTGATTCTTTTAGTGAGGTATTTCTGTGGCCTTTCCAGCTGTTGCAGATGTCTTGTGAGGCACATACCAAACGGGGCATTATACTCTATAATGGGTCTAATGAGGGATGAGTACAGTGGGACAATAACCTCCTTTTTTCTGGATGAAAAGCCCATAGTGATGAGGTGTGCCACATAGAAGGATTTCCTGACTGTTGTGGCGATGTGGTTATCGAAAGTGAGACCACTGTCCACCTGTGTCCCTAAGTCTCTCATCACACTTTCAGTGTTTAGCGTCCTGCCACCTATGTGGTAATTCATGGGTACATGTTTTTTTCCAAAGGGGATAACTATACATTTCTTGGCATTAAGCTTGAGCCCATGGCTCTGGCACCAGGCATCTGTTTCTGTAAGGCCTTTTTGTAGAATATCCACATCATTTGGGGATTCAATAATGGCTCCCAGTTTGCAGTCATCGGCAAACTTTGTTAGCCAGAGTCCCTTAGTGTTAGCCTGTACTTCAGAGAAGTAGATGCCAAACAAGAGTAGTCCCAGGACTGAACCCTGAGGTACTCCACTTGTCACTTGTCTGGAGCTGGATTTGGAGTCGGCTACTTTTACAGTCTGGGTTCTGTCAGTAAGCCAGATGGCAACCCATCGAGTGACACAGGGATTTATGCCCAGCTTAGTAAGTTTATCTATGATTCCAGAGTGGGGGATGGTGTCAAAGGCCTTGGCGAGGTCTAGATAGGCTGTGTGAACCTCCTTACCCTCGTCCACTGCTCTGGAGACTGATTCGAAGAAGTCAATCAGATTCAGAAGACAAGATCGGCCCTTCACAAATCCAAACTGGGTGGGGTCCAGTCTTTGAAGGTTGCCAGTGTCTTTGTTTATAAGTTCCATGATAATCCGTTCCATGCCCTTGCAGATCAGGCTTGTCAGACTGATAGGACGGTAGTTCCCGGGATCCAAGGTGGATCCTTCCTTGTAGAGCGGGATAACTGTAGCTGTGCGCCACTCAGTGGGCACGAAGCCTGAGGCGAAGTTATGATTAAACACGACACTTAGGTGAGGTGCCAGTTCATTTTGTAGTTCATGTAGTACACAGCCTGGGATGTCATCTGGTCCCATAGATGCTGTATTCTTAGCTTTGGAAAGTGTGGTTTCTACTTGTGTGGCCGTGATTATCGGAATTTGGCAATCTTTTGGTATTGAGATGGGCCCTTTAGCGGGTGAGAGGGGAGTGAAGTTGGCACTAAATCGATCTGCCAGGATATTGGCAATATCCTTGGGATCAGTATATGCAATGCCATTCTGTTGTAGCTCAGAGCATATCTGAGCATTGCCATTTAGATTCTTGACATAACTATAGAATGCCTTGTGGTTGTCTTTGGAATCTTTGGCAATTTTATTTTCATAACTAGCTTTTGAGGATTTTATGAGGGATCTCAGCTTCTTACTGAGGCTGGTGAGGCCGAAAAGTTTGGTAAGAATTGTAGCCTGGTATTGCAGGGGTGCTCTCTGGAGCCTTGAACCAGGTCTCAGTTACTGCACAGATATTGATGTTCTCCATTTTTAGGAGTGCCTCGAGATAGTGCATTTTGAGGTTTAGACTTCTAGCATTGAGTAGCATTACCTTCATATTTTGCATGCTTGTATCTGTTACGGTGGTGGTTTTATCCTTTGAACCTTGCCTAAAAAGGCACTATAGGGGTGGCAAGAGCTTTAGACAGTAACCTGAATCCCAGGGGTGACAGGTGCAGGCCATCTCTGACAAAGCATTGTGGTTTGTCAATCATGTCTTCCCAGGCAGACAAATACTGGATCCCCTTTGAATGACACCAGAAGCTTAGCCAATTGTTGAAGTCAATCATTTTGTCCTTATACTGTGGTATCATTCTGGGCAAAGGCAGGATGCTACTCAGGGCTAGGCTCATACCTGCCTGGGTCACATGATCCAAGAGCTCTTTTATGTCTCTTTTCATGTAGTCCAGGGAGGTACATCTCAAGTCATTCACTCCATGAATATAATACAGATACTGTGAAAAGATGCTTTATAAAAAACCAAAAACATGACACAGGAAATAAATGATAAGAGTAAATTTAATCTTACACCTTAGAAGAAATGAAAGAATGTTGGAAAAAAGGGACATGCAATGATGACTTATTGCAGAGAAAAATACTAATGTGATATATATATATATATATATATATATATATATATATATATATATATATATATATATATATATATATATATATATATATATATACATATATATCACCATAACAAACAAAGTGCTTGATCAACATTAATTTAAAACACTAATTAATACTCCCAAATAGGCTTAAGTATATATTTTCTTAATTTTAAGACCCTGATATGAAATCAAGTTCCTGTAACATTGTCATTTAGTGCAAGCATATGATGTGTCAGCACTATCAAGCCTGGTTTAGAATGCTGTTAAACATTGTTTAGGATGAGGAAAGACAAACTGCACAATGAGATTACAATAATAACTCATAAAGATGCCAAATTGAAATGTATGTGCAAACATGTAGGCAAATGTTCTTCCTGTACTCGAAGTACTGGCTACTGCCTAAAACCACAGCGCCATCCCTCTTAAGTTTCTTAAAATGCTACAAAACAGCTCCCGTTAAATGATGAATGCATGGATTGTTTATTGGCTGACAGTAAGATCAGTCTTATGGTGAAGTGTGTTCAGAAATATTGAATCGTCCATTTAGGAAAACCCTCCCACCGTAAGCCTTCCAGCTAAGACAATCAAGCAGAACTGCCCTGAATCTAGATTCTGTCCCCTTGTTTGGTATCAATTCACAGCTCATATTTTCAGTCATGGAAAGCAGATCTATTGTTGTTAGATTCTGTCAGTAAAAGGGTTGTTTAGTTATTTATTTTATTTATTTGACATTTGTTGACCGGGAGTGCCTGACTGAGCAAAAGCTCTTTTTCAGTGGCGGCCCGTGGAGAAAAGCTCCACAATGACATGATTAACTAATGACAGAAAATCAGTTATAAATACTTGTGTCTTTTAGCTTTTCCCGGTTAGGGGTTGCCACAGCAGAACTCCGGTCCGCTAATGATTGGCAGAAGATTTTTACGTGCCGAGTTGCTGGCCCTGACGCACAACCTTCAACGAAGGTACGCCCATTCACGCATGTCTCCACACAGAAGACACTCTACCTGAGAATCGAACAGGACGTCTTACTGTGAGGCGATAACGCTACCGCAGCACCACCACTGCAGTAAAATCAGTTATAAAGCAGTCATATGCTGTTTTAGTTACTGTTGTTTATTCATTTTATGTAAAATCAGTTATAAATAGTACATAAAATGAATAAACGACAGTAACTAAAACAGCATATGACTGCTGTAAGCAGTAGTAATGCGTAGGTATTCTGTACAATCTGAGTACAGTGAGGAGAACCAGTATTCCTGACATATTGAGACTAGCTATTTTACAGATCACTTTCTTGAAACAGTGGCTCTGTAATGTAGATTTTACACATCAGTAATTCATATTTTACACAATAACAATGTAGAGTTGGCAAAAACAAATAACAGTAAACAGAGTTATTTACAAGTTTCTCAGTAGAAGGTAAGTATCAGACAAACTGACAAGTAAATCAGTAGAGTGCAGATTAGCAATGATAGTGTTGTTAGAGATTGACTAGGAGTTACAGTTACAAGTCATGGTATTGAGTAGATATTGTATGAGGGCCTTTTTGAATTCATGTGTAGTTGTTATTTTTCTGTTGTTAGGAGGAAGCTTGTTCCAGTTTTGTTGCTGCAAGATTGAGAATAACTATGAAAATATGCATTTGTTTTAATTCAAATAATTTATGTGAGATATAAGCCTGTCACAAAAATCAGAGTACTGACTGAAATACAGGTGACTAGGAATTTATAGGTTCATAGGTTCATAGTTAGGTACTAGGCTATCTGCCCAAAGGCATTTATAAGCCTAGCCAGAATGTGTTGGCTTTCGCTGCCACCTTAGATTAGTTCCCTGTGCCTCTGTCCAGCAGAGCCATTGAAGTGATCCCATCCACTGGTCAAGGTTTCTCTTGAAGAGGGTTAGCGAGATGCTCTGCCTAATGTAGATTGGAATCTTGTTCCAGAGCATGGGAAGTCTCTGGGACAGGAATCTATCCCTCCAGCACGTCCTATTTATTGTTGTGGTGAGGTTCAGATCCCTGGAGCATGTGACTCGAGGGGATATGGTTTTCATTAGGTGGAGTATGTCCATCAATTCTGTGTTGGACATGGCCTTGTATGTCAGGCAGAGATAACCTCTGAGTAGGCGATATGCAACCGAGTACAGCTGGAGTTTCTTCAGTTGAGCTGCATAGGGCATCTGCTTGAAGCTAGTGATCCTCTTGGTGAGGTACTTCTGTGGTCTTTCCAGTTGTTGCAAGTGTCTTGTAAGGTACATCCCAAATGGGGCATTGTACTCTATGATGGGTCTGATGAGTGATGTGTAGAGGGGCCCAATGACCTCTTTCGATCTGGATGCAAACCCTTTTATGATTAGGTGGACCACATAGAAGGATTTTCTAACCACTTTGGCAATGTGATTATCAAAGGAGAGATTACTATCTACTTGGGTCCCCAGATCCCTTATTACGTCTTCAGTATTTAGGGGGCTACCACCTATGTGACAGTTTGTGGGTACTTTGTTTTTTCCAAAGGTGATGACTATGCACTTTTTAGCATTTAGTTGAGGCCATGGTTTTGACACCAGGTATCTGTCTCAGTGAGACCCTTTTGGAGGATGTCTGTGTCAGCCGGAGAGTCAATTATAGCCCTTAGTTTGTAGTCGTCTGTGAACTTGGTCAGCCATAGTCCTCCTGTGCTTACCTGTACCTCTGAGAAGTATATGCCAAACAGGAGTGGTCCTAGGACTGAGCCCTGGGGAATGCCACTTGTAACCGGTTTAGAGTCAGACCTAGCTCCCCCAACTCTTACCATGTGGGTTCTGTCCATGAGCCAATTGGCAAGCCATCTCATGACATAGGGGTTTATGTTCTGGCTGGTAAGCTTATCTATAATACCTGAGTGGGGAATGGTGTTGAAGTCCTTTGCAAGGTCTAGGTAGGCTGTGTGAACCATCTTTCTCTCGTCTATAGCCTTGGTAACTGTCTCAAAGAAGTCTGCCAGGTTTAGGAGGCATGATCTGCTATTAACAAAGCCGAACAGGGTATGGTCCAGTGTTTGGATGTTCCCAATGTCTCTGTTAATGAGATCCATGATGATGCACTCCATAGCTTTGCAGACCAAGCTAGTCAGGCTTATAGGGCGATAATTCCCGGCGTCCGTTGTGGCTCCACCTTTGTGGAGTGGAATAACCATTGCTGTGTACCACTCTGTGGGCACATAGCCTGTGGAGAAGCTGAGTTTAAACAGTGTGTTTAGGTGGGGGGTTAGTTCATCCTCAAGCTCATGTAGGACGCAGCCTGGTACACTGTCCGGTCCGATTGATGCTGTGTTTTTGGTGATGGAGAGGGCTATTTTAACCTGAGTGCCTGTGATTTCAGGGGCACTACATTCTTCTGGTATAGTTATGGGCCCTTTTGAGGGTAAGAGGGGGGTGAAGTTTGCACTGAACCTGTCTGCCAGGATGTTGGCTATATCAGTCGGTTCAGTGTATTTTGTGCCATTCTGCACTAACTCTGAGCAGATCTGAGAATTGCCACTTAGATTCTTGACATAGCTAAAGAATGCCTTGTGGTTATCTTTGGAGTCCATGGCAATTTTTCTTTCGAAGCTAGCCTTGGATGATTTTATGAGGGAACATAGTTTCTTGCTGATACTGATCAGGGATGTCTTCCCTTCTTGGGATTTTACTCTTTTCTGTATAAGTTTCCTCCTTCGATTGTATAGCTTGTTTATGGCAGGGGTCCACCAGACTGGTTTCCTTTTCTTGGAGAAGGGAGTCTTGGTTTTGTTTGGGATAGCACAATCCATGCATTCTTGTAGGTGCCCATAGAGTGCATTAGTAAAGGATTTTGCAGCTTGGACAGCATTATCCTTTAGCATGGGGGCTTTGAAACTTCCCACCTCGGTCTTAAGTAACGTGAAGTTTGCTTTTGAAAAGTTTTTCATGGTGGTTTCTTTGACTGGGAGTGGTGGCGGAATGTGGATATCCAGCGTGATTAGTTTATGGTCAGATCTAACTAATGAGGGGGTGACGTTCAGTGTGGAACACCGGTCGCCCATGTTTGTGATGACCAGGTCCAATATGTTGTCACCTCTGGTGGGGGTGTTGACCAATTGATCCAGGGCATTTGAGTTTATAAATTCTAGGAAATGTTGGGCAATGGAGTTTGTACTTGAGTACTTCTCCCAGTTAATGTTTGGGTAATTGAAATCACCAAATATCAGGGTGTTTGGTAGGACCTTTATGTTTCCCAGTGTTTCCAGGAATGCAGAGTGGGGGTCCTGGGACATGGTGGGTGATCTGTAGCAAGCTATAATTTGAATAGCAGTTTTGCTTTTAGCAGTTTTAAATAAGTGTTCCCAGCATTGGAGAAGACTGTCAAAAGGGAGTGGGGTGAAGGGGTGTGGCCTACTCACTTCTCCAAAGGGATGGGGAGGGTTATGCATAATCTGGAAGTTACACTGAATATTGTGATTTCACTGATGGAGACAGGAGCTACCATTCATGCCTTAGAGGGAGGGAGTGGGGCTGCTTGAGAAGAAACACCTCTTGCATAAGGGAGGGGATTAGCTTCATTGCCCATCTCTCTTTGGCACTTACCTGAGTGTGTGTATGAGGGTTAGGACAGCATAACAGAACTCTCTAACCACTCTGACAGCTGAAAGAATGATGCCTGCCTTAAGGCTGACGGTCACCTCATTGTTGGGGAACAAATGCGTCAATTGACTGAAAGGGGTCCAATGCTCAGCTGTTAGCAGAATCAAAAAACAGAAAACAATAAGTCACATGAGATGTGCAGTACTGTGCCAGGTATCTGCTCAATTCCCTTTCTTGTAGAAACGTCAGTTATATGCTTATGTAAGTCGTACACATTACCTTCAATAGACCAATATAAGTGCAAATACTGACTTCCAAAGGTTGTATCTTGAGCTTTTTGAGAAAATCTTACTATATTGTCACTGTTCAAACAAATGCACATATCAATTAGAACTATATCATTTATTACAAAAGCATAAATGGTAAACGCTTCAGCATAAATTGTTCTCAGTGGCCATGTTCCCTTTTTGTATGTTCAGTTGGATTTTATACATCACAATAAGCATGCAAGTGCAATTTTTTTTTTATTTTTTGTAACAACATAATATTTCAGTATCAAATCAAGCTACACACATACCTTTAGGAGCATTTTCTTTATTCATCTTATAGGTTCATAGGTAGGTACTAGGCTATTGGCCCTAGGGCCTATATAAGCCTAGCCAAACGGTACCCTGGCTTTTGCCACCCAAGAAAATTATTTTCCTGTGCCCCTGTCAAGCAGATCCACGGAAATGATTCCCGGTGTGAATTTCCTATCTCCCATCCAATCATCAAGATTTTTCTTGAAGAGTGCTAATGAGGAACTTTGTTTGATATAGATAGGTAGTTTGTTCAAGAGTATGGGAAGTCTCTGGGACAGGAATCTATCCCTCCAGCATGTTCTGTTTATTGTGGTGACAAGGTTTAGGTCCCTAGACCATGTAGCTCGGAGGGATTGGGATTTCTTTAAGTGGAGCATGTCCAACAGCTCTCGGTTTGACATAGCTTTGTATGTTAGGCAGAGATCGCTTCTGAGTAGGTGATATGCGACAGAGTAAAGCTGGAGTTTTTTGAGACGGTCTGCGTAGAGCATCTGTTTGAGGCCGGTAATCCTCTTTGTGAGGTATTTCTGTGGCCTTTCCATTTGTTGTAGATATCTTGTGAGGTACATACCAAAAGGGGCGTTGTACTCTATAATGCGTCTAATGAGTGATGAGTAGAGAGGAACAATGACCTCTTTTTTCCTGGATGAGAAACCTTTTGTGATGAGGTGTGCCACTTAGGAGGATTTCCTGACTATTGTGGTGATGTGATTATCAAAGGAGAGACTACTGTCCACCTATGTCCCAAGGTCTCTTATCACACTTTCGGTGTTAAGTAGACTACCGCCTATGTGTTTACCAAAAGGGATGACAATGCACTTTTTGGCATTGAGCTTGAGGCCATGGCTTTGACACCAGGCATCTGTCTCAGTGAGGCCCTTTTGTAGGATGTCCACATCATTAGGAGTTTTGATTATGGCTCCTAGTTTGCAGTCATCTGTGAACTTTGTTAGCCAAAGACCTTCTGTGTTAGCCTGTACTTCAGAGAAGTAGATACCAAACAGGAGAGGACCTAGGACTGAACCCTGTAGTACACAACTTGTCACTGGTCTGAAGTTGGATTTAGAGTCTGCTACTTTCACAGTGTGGGTTCTGTCAGTGAGCCAGTTGGCGACCCATCTTGTGACATAGGGATTTATACCTAGTTTAGTGAGTTTGTCTATAATTCCAGAGTGGGGGATGGTGTCGAAAGTCTTGGCGAGATCTAGACAGGCTGTGTGAACTACCTTACTCTCATCTCCGGCTTTGATGACCACTTCAAAGAAGTCTGTCAGGTTTAGGAGACATGATCTGCCTTTTACAAACCCGAACTGGGTAGGGTCCAGAGTTTGGAGATTACCAATGTCATTGTTTATAAGTTCCATGATGATACACTCCGTAGTCTTGCAGACCAGGCTCGTCTGGCTAATGGGGCGGTAGTTCCCGGGGTCAGTGGTGGCTCCCCCTTTGTGGAGTGGAATAACCGTTGCTGTGCACCATTCAGTGGGCACAAAGCCTGAGGTGAGGCTATGATTGAGCATGATACTTAGGTGGGGTGCCAGTTTGTTCTGTAGTTCATGTAGAACGCAACCCGGGATGTTGTCAGGTCCCATTGCTGCTGTGTTCATGGCTTTGGAGAGTGTGATTTTTACCTGTGCAGCCATGATTACAGGTACTTTGCATTCTTCCGGTGTAGAGATGGGCCCTTTAGGGGATGACAGAGGGGTAAAGTTAGCACTGAACCTATCTGCCAGGATGTTGGCAATTTCAGTTGTTTCTGTATATTTAGTGCCATTGTGCTGTAACTCAAAGCAGATCTGAGTGTTGCCACTGAGATTCTTGACATAGCTATAGAATGCTTTGTGGTTGCCTTTAGAATCAGTGGTGATTTTGTTTTCATAAATAGCTTTGGAGGAGTTTATGAGGGATCTCAGCTTCTTACTGAGGCTGACCACGAAGTTCCTCCAATCATGGGATTTTACTCTTTTTTGCAACAGTTTCTTTCTTCTGTTATAGAGTTTGTTTATTGCAGGGGACCACCAGATTGGCTTCCTTTTTTTTGAGGATAGTATCTTGGTTCTGTTAGGGATTGCATGATCCATGCACTCGTGTAAGTGCTTATAAAGTGCAATTGTATAGGATTCAGCAATCGTATCTTTATTGTCGGTCAGCATGGGTGTCGTGATGTTTGTCACTTCTGTCTTGAAGTGTGAAATTGGCTTTGGAGAAATTTTTTACAGTGGTTTCCCTAATGGGAGGTTGGGGTGGGATGTGGATGTTTAGGGTGATTTGCTTATGGTCGGATCTGACCAACGAGGAATTGACCTCTGTTGTGGAACACCGGTTGCCCAAGTTTTTAATGACCAGGTCTACGATATTGCTGCCCCTGGTGGGGGTGTGGATAAGTTGATCCAAGGCATTGGAATTTATGAATTCCAGAAAACGTTGAGCACAAGAGTTGGTACATGAGTAAATTTCCCAGTTAATGGTGGGGTAGTTGAAATCGCCCATTATTAGGGTGTTAGGTTGAACCCTAATATTTTCCAGTGTATCAAGAAATGAGGAGTGGGAATCCTGGGGCATGGTGGGGGATCTGTAGCAAACTACAATTTGCATTGCGGTCTTGCCCAGAGTTAGTTGCACTTGGATAATCTCAGGTGCATTATGCTGAGCAACTAGCCTGGAGGTGTGGATATCCTTAATGAATATGAACACGCCTCCGCCTTTAGTGCTTCGGTCCAGGTTAGGTGGCCGAAAAGTGTTTTATGAATTATAGCCTGGTAATGCAGGGGTGCTCTCTGGAGCCTTGAACCAGGTCTCTGTCACTGCACAGATGTCGATGTTCTCCATTTTAAGGAGCGCCTCGAGTGTGTGCATTTTGAGGTTTAGACTTCTAGCATTAAGTAGCATTACCCTCAGATTTTGCTTGCTTGTACCTGTTACGGTGGTGAATTTGTCATTTGAATCTTGCCTAAAAAAGGTACTATATGGGTGGCAAGAGCCTTAGCCAGTATCCGGAATCCCAAGGGAGACAGGTGCAGGCCATCTCTGGCAAAGAATTGTGGTTAGTCGATCATGTCATCCCAAGCAGACGGATACTGGATCCACTTAGAATGACACCAGAAGCTTAGCCAATTTTTGAAGTCAATCATTTTGTCCTTGTAGAGTGGTATCATTCTGGGTGATGGCAGGATGCTACTCAGGGCTAGGGTCATAGCTGCCTGGGCTACAAGATCAGAAAGCTCCTCCATGTCACTTTTCATGTAGTCCAGGGAGGTATGTCTCAGGTCATTCACACCAACATGGACAATGACAGAGTCATATTTGTACTTGCTGTGGAATGACCTGAGTGCATGCGTTATGTGGTGGATCCTGGCACCTGACAGGCAGCTGACAGTAACTTTCTCCTTGTTTAGCCTGGTGAGTGGAACATCAGTGTGCCTGACTATAGAGTCACCTATGACTAGAGTGTTGGGTACGTTGTTATGCCTTATGGGCTGTGGTTGAGTGGCACACTGAGTTTGTGGGCGGGTTGTGTTGGGGGGGTGGAGGTTGCTTGCATTTCTGCTTTGGAGGTCCCTGTTGCTTGGGTAGATTTTTTTTGAGAGCCTCCACGAATGTAGGTGTGTGTTTTGTGTTTCTATGTGTGTGTTTTGGTGGTGTAGGTTTTGAGGGACTATGTGATGAGTGTGGTGTGGTGCAAGTGTTTACCTTCTCCTCTTGACTGTCTGGTCCAGTCTTGGGTGAAGAAAGCTTTGCTTCCGGTTTGGTTATATAAGTGAATCACTCACAGGTTGTAGTATTGGGTGACAGGAGGAGAGGGTTGTCTGTGTACATGAGGCAATTGCTGCATTGCCCCAAGATGCCCGGATTCATCAGGTAGACAGGAAGAAACACCAGGAGCTGACCCTTAGACATGCCTGTATAGGTGCTTATTTTTTAAGTACTAAAAACTGTTTTTCCTCTAGACAAGTGAGGAAAGTTGAGTGCTGTAATAATTTGTAGCTTATTTATTGCTTACAACGAGTTCTGAACAAGTGCTGAGCTCAAAGAAACAGATTTGAGTGCTGAAACTAGAAAACTGGCTAGTTTTAAGAAACAAAATTAATCTAGAAGGCTTCCCTCCAACAGAGAAAGGATTGGGGGCTCAGAAGCTTACAAACAGTGCTGGATACAGCAAATCTGTATCTGGACTAGACAACTTACATGAAAGGCAGGAAACAAGCTTAGAAACATTTTTTTTTTGTAAAGTGGAAAGGGGAAAGGAGGAGCAGAAACTAATTGTATTGGCCTTCTCAAATGTTCTCCCTGGATCAGGTAGAATGAGGTAATGACACTAGACTGGGAGGAGTGTCCCAGATCAAATTTACAGCAGGGGCGGGCAACTGCAAAGCCACCAAGTATAGAAACAGGACACCAATAGGGAGGCAGGTTGGGAAACAAAAATCAGAGCAAACAAACCCAACCAGATGCTTAACAATTGTAGAAACTTCTAGCTAATACCTCACACACAGTGAAACTAGCTAGGAAAGTATATGCAGACAATAAAAGTACTATAAATACCTCAGAAATAAGCAAAAAACAGGATACTTAATGTTATATATCACAGATTAGTTAGCTCAGAGCCCATCCTCCAATTAGCTCAGTGTGAAATGGCAGAAACCCAATCAATGAACTTTTATGTAAGGTTAAGCAATCCTGACTGTGCTGGTCAGTTGTTAAGTTATGAAAATGATGGCAGTATAATTAAATATATGAAAATGATTTGGTATGTCTTTGTTCTATTAGACAGGTCAAGTATAAATATAGTTGTGTTGTCCATCATGTAATCTTTTAGCTGAAATATTTTAATACCTTACGTGTGGCGTGGTCTTGAATTATTAATATAAATATGGAAAGACAATATTAGTTTCCCTGAGAAATCACTAGGGTAATCTTAGAGAAACACCTGTAGGGATCTGTGGGGTTTAATGGGGTAAGTAAGCCTCGTCTGATGTTTGAACTGTCTTACACACTATTTGGAAGGTTTTGTTTTCCTTAGCCTGCATCCTTCTCTGAAGGCCTTGAAAAATCACAACAGAGGGTCAAAAGGAGGTGCACGTTCTTATTTTTCATAATAAAAGTTTATTATATATTGCACTCTATGTATTTAGTGATAGTAAATGTTTGTATATGCTTAGTTGATTTACGTAGTAAGATACGCTCCCATAAATAGATCTGTCTTTAGGAGGAGCAAGTGTAAATTTGAGTGCCAAAGTCACAGAGCTACACCTAAATTATAGCAGTTGAGAGGTGTGCTGAATAGTATCATTATTTATTCCAGAAACATCTATCTTGAAACATTTCTAGCAAAATGTCTTCACAGTTATAGCTTTGAGCTAACTTATTCAGTTCTTTCAATGATAGGCTCATTAGTTTCTTGATTGCAAGTATCTAACTTGAGGCACTGTACTATAATTATTTGTTTGGAATTAAAATGCCAGTTTAGCAAGTTAACCATCCTTGGAATGTTTTATTGTCTGCCTTTTACTGACAATTCAGCTTTCCCATCAAAGTAAGTTTGTGTTCCAGCAGCACTTAATAAAACAATCTGATGATTCAGTACTATTGGCAATAAAACAGTAGCCAGTAATTCACAATAGTCTCAACATTAAATGGTATAATTAAAGAAAGAAGTATTTTTGTCAGTATTGCCATTGCTATTTATTTATAGTACACTAGAAGCTAGCCATGCAATGGACATGTGCATGTCAGCCACTTTATGCTAGTAGGTCTGCTTCCAGGGTATCAGAATCAGTGCTGTCACAATGGAGTCCCTCTAAACAGTAAAGGTGACTCTCCATCATGTGTATCCATTATGGCAGTAGGCATGAGGAAGACCACAGTTTAACCTCAGGCAAAGGGTGTAGAAACACCCAAGAAGGAGAAACATATTATCTTTGTGTAATGAGATTGTGAGTCAGTCTGTGTTCTGGCATCAGAATTATAATCTCCATAGGTCCTGACCTCAGCCTGTTGCCCTAGCATATGAAATTTTCATCATAGCAGTAGTCAGTCTGTCCTTTGGGATTACAGTACATAAAATATTAGTGTCACTGTTTATTCTGCAAGTCTTAATTCCTAATGGTGACAAGTGTATGCTTGCTGCCTACAGTCTGACACTTTTGCTGGTTCATAGGTTTATTTTTATTTATTTATTTTTATTTTACATTTGTTAACTGGGATGGTCCAACTGGACACAGGTCCATTTTCAGCGTAGGCTCGGGGAGAAAAGCTCCACAGTAAGTAAAATTTTACACAATATGTTAAAATACAGTATACAGAGAATTTTCAAACAATATGTTAAAATACAGTATACAGCAGAAGACATAACAAGACCTATATATACAGGAAAAAATAGTTACACATCATTAATAACATAATAAGTATACACATTCAATCATCATTAGGAGAAGACCTAGACTGTAATATATATTACAGTAGGTATATTAGGACCTGAGGTATATAAGTGGAATAATTTGAGGACTTATGTAATACATGGGCATAGCCACCTATTCTTTAAGTGTGTTCTAAGTGAGTTTTTAAAAAGAGAAGAGGTAGGGGCAGAAATCAGAGCAGGAGGGAGATTATTCCAGATTTTAGCTATGGAGTGGGAGAACAGTGCTTTTCCTGCAGTATTGTTAGCCCTAGAGATACAGAGGAGGGGTTTGTCGGAAGATTGGAGAGGACAATTTGAATTATAGTGGGTGAGAAGTTGGCCTAGTGCAGGGTTTTTTTCTGGATGTTTTACCACATTATAGGCTATGACTAATTGGTGATAGGTTAGTAGCTGGGGCAGTTCCAGCCATTGCAGTTCCCTTAGAGCCTGGTAATGGTGGGTTCTAAAAGTGGAGTTGTTTGCAAACTTGGCAAGTTTATTATAACATGATTCCAGTCTGGCAAGGTCAAGTTTTCTAAGCTGAGTAAGAAATAGAGCAGCATACATTAGGGTAGACAAGGGATGAGTTTGGGCTAGGGTAATGCTTGTTTCGAGAGGGATTTCCTGTGCCTATATAGTGTTCCCATTTTTTTATGGACTTTTTTGATAGCTTGTAAAATGTGGACATTGAAGTGTAGATTTTTATCAATTTCAACACCTAGGAGTTTGGTATGGTCAGAGGTAGAGATAATAGTGCCATTTGTGGAGGAGATAGTAAAGGACAGTGGGGTAGAAATGGTTTTGTTGGGGGTGAAAAGTAGTAATTTGGTTTTATTAGGGTTTAGGATAAGTTAGATCTGAGTGATTCAACTTTCCACAGAGCTAAAAGATTCCAGGGTGAGTTGTTGTAGGGTGGGAAGTGATGGAGCTGAACAGATAAGAGTTGAATCGTCAGCATATTGTATAACTGAAGCATGCTGTGTGGTGATATGGAGATTATTGATAAATATGGAGAAAAGAAGTGGGCCTAATATGGTGCCTTGTGGTACACCTATGGTAGTTGAGAGTAAGGAGGATAGTAGACTTTGCCATTGGACAGATTGTTGCCTATTTGACAAATAGCTTTTAAACCAGGCTATAGCGGAAGGTTCATAGGTGTTTCCTAGGCTAATGACTGCAAGGGCCTTTTTAAACCTAGCCATGCATCCCAAATCTCTGACAAGTTCTGATACCCTTGATAAGTGTAAGCAAGGGCCTGGAAGATGAACCATTTACAGGTTACCTGTTTGCAGTTTGCAGATGCATCTACATCAGAGGAAGTCTGTATAGACAAAAACATACTTGTGGATATAAGCGTTTATGTTTTACTTTGTGGAGTGCTGTCTCTGAATAAACCAGTGTGCCATAATTCGTTGGGCTGTCTGCGCTGTATTCTTAGAGTTTATGGTCTTTTCTACAGCACATGCTTCCTTTATCTGTGATTATATTTAATTCAATTTAAGTACATTGCATTAAAACTGAGGTACCCACTCATTATATTTTTTTTTCACCAGGGAATGAGTTAGGGAGAAATAGTTGGTGGATTGGTTGTTAGTGATTGGCTATAGCTTTGGATAGGGGAGTAATAAGGAGAAGAGTATGGGGGGGGTCTGGTATTAAGGTTGCAACGACATGTGGGGTTGTTAAGACAGTAGCTTTTTAGGGAGGATTTAAAAGCATTAAGGAAATGTAACAAAGTAATAGATGTTGGTGCTGTATTCCATAATTTAGCTATGGAATAGGAGTATATGTTTTGTCCTTCTCTTTTGTTTGGTTTTGATATGATCAGAAGTTGTTTCTTTGTGGACCATAGATTTCTACAGAGGGTATAGCGCTGAAGGGTTGACAGTAGAGCAGGGCATTTCTCTGGGTTATATACCAGCTTGTGAGCCAGAGTTAGTTGGATATAACTCAGGTATTGAGTGAATTCATACCATTTAAGCATTTTAATAGCTTGGCAATGATAGGTACAGTGTTGCAACTGGAGGCAAGTTTTGCAGATTTGTAGTAGCAGCATTGTAGTTTATCAAGAGGGAGAAGTGAAGATTTGTGAAGATGAGAGTACCGTAAAAGAGGGAGGGAAGTAGTGAAGACTTGGACAGCTTGATTTTTGTGGGTCCATCCATGGAGTTTTGATGCCTATAGAATTTACCTAGTTTAAAATGATTTTTTATAGTGTTAAGAATTTGTAGGAAAGTTTATCGTCTATTGTTATACCAAGTAGTTTTGCAGAATTTACAACCTGCAGGTAGTTTAGTTTTTTGGCATGTAGAAGTAATTGAGAGACATTAAACCAGGTTTTTATGGATTTTAATGCTTTTTGGGCTATTTTAGGAGATCTTGAAAGTTGTTGGAGGAGGATATGATTGTAAAATTGTCCAGATACTGGGCGAAAGTGGTTTGAGGAAACTAGATGTAAATTGTTTATGAAAATATTAAAGAGCAGGGGTCTGAGGATGGACCCTTGGGGTACTCCTATTTTATTTAGCAGATAGGTAGATTGTTTGCTCTGCCATTTCACTGATTGTTGTCTGTTGTGAAAGCAGTTAGCAAACAAGTCTATTTCTAACAGTTCTTGAAGTAGCTTGGTATGTGGAACTGTGCTGAATGCCTTGGATAAGTCAGACAGGACTACTGAAGTTATTAGACCTGCATCTAAAGCCTTGTTCGTGGTGTCTGTGAAGAAGAGGAGGGCAGTGTTGTTGCTATGGAATGGACAAAAAACATGTTGTGTTGGGGTGAGGAGGTTGTTGTCTGTGATGTGGTTGAGTAGTTGACTATGTATACACTTTTCTAATATTTTGGAGGGAGAAGAAAGAATAGAGATTGCTCTATAGTTAAGTAAGGTCATGTGTATTACCACCGTTATTGAGTGGAGTTATAATGGAATTTTTCCAGATTTGTGGGATAGTTCCTTCAGAGATGGATCGGTTTATTAGAATACTGATGGGGTATGCTATTGCATCAGCAGTGAATTTCAAGTATTCTGAGGGGAGGTTGTCAGCAGATAGACAACAGGGTTTCAGTTTTTTTTTAAGGTTTTAGAATTAGAGAGGTGGGAACATGTTTCAAGGAGAAACTATGGGTTTCTGGTGTGCTTTAATGGTAGTTTCAAGTGATGCAAGATGATTGGAAGATGTTTGTATGGTTGCTTGCCTGATGTTTGTACTATAGGTGGTGGTATGGACTTGAGTTTTTAGGAGGCTCAGGAATGAGTTTAAGGATAGTATCAATAAAGTGGGAGTTGAAAGAGTGGGATATATGTTGTGGGGTCATGTCAGGGGATGGAGATGGGTTTTGAGTCGTTCCGGGATTGAGAAGAGAGAATACAGATTTCCAAAAATTCATGGGGTTGTTTTTTATGGGTGGTTATTTTGAGAAATATGTTTTTTTTTGTCATTGATGACTATTTTTTTGGTTTAGTTCCTGAGTTGTTTAAAGTTAGATTCATTTGTTGGTGTTCTGTTACTGCTCCAGAATTTCCAGGTTCTGTCCCTCACTAAAGGTAGTAGTTTTGTAGGTTTAATTAACCATGGGGGGGGGGGGGGTGTGGCTAATTTTGATTCTTTTTGTTTGTGTCGGGGTAAGAGAGTTAAGGGTAGCTAGAAAAATTTTATTAAAATACTTAACAGCTTCATCAAGTTGTAAAGAATTTAGAGGGCTCCAGTTATGGGCTTTTAGAATGGTGTTAAATGTTGATGGGTTGAACTTGAGGTTTCTGATTGTTTTGTAGATATGGGGTTTTGGTACCTGGACTTAGGTTCTATATGTGAAAGCAGGTAGATGACCATTCAGGGAATCAGGCAGGAAGCACGAATTAGTGAATTTGTGTAGATGTGATACAAGGATCCGATGGAGTTTTGTTTCAGGTTGTTTATTTTGTACTCTGGTGGGACATGTGACAAGTTACATGTATTTGTAGAGATTAATGCTATTTGTTGGGGAGTTTAATTCTAGGTTTTGCCAATTTATGTTTCTATGCCCTAATATTATAGTTTTGTAGAATATATTGTGTGTTGTCCTGGAGAGGAAATCTTCAAAAGTGGGGATATTTTGCCCCAGTGGAATATATATGTAAGTGATGCAAATCCATTTATTGTCATTTATTTGTAGTACTGTTATGACTGTTTCCAGATTGTTAAAGGATCTAAAAGAAAGCGTAAAAAGGTCACACAGATAACCAACTGCTTAAAAAACACAAAAAGAAAAATCTAGCAAAGCTAGACTTCTAACTGCGTGATATCTTAAACCTCTTGCATCAGAGGCTTCATGGAATACATGCAAATCACCCTTTAAGGATATCAGGTGTTTCAGCTAAATGGCAATTCTGAATGTCCATGACTTTTTTCTTTTGCTTTCATTTTTAAGTCTATTTATGGACAATTTCAGCCCATTAAAGCCAAACCTCTCTAGCTGTGGACATGCATGATATCCTTACAGGGTTATTTGCATATATCCCATGAAGCCTCTGATGCAAGAGGTTTAAGGTATCACACAGTTGGAAGTCTAACTTTGCTAGATTTTTCTTTTTGTATTTTTTAACCAGTTGGTTATCTGTGTGGCCTTTTTACTCTTTGTTGTAGTTTGTTAGTTGGGATATTTTGAAGACACCCTAATGTTTATGGATATCAGCTGGGTATGACAACCCTGTGTTTCCAAAAGTCAAACATTCCTCTTATGCTGTACTGAGGATGTTATAAGAAGGCAGAAACATGTATGTACACAACTGGAGGGGTTTGGCTTTAATGGCTTGAAATTCTCTATGAATAGACTTAAAAATGAAAGTTAAAGGTAAAGTTGTGGATATTCAGAATTGCTATTTAGCTGAGACACACGATATCCTTAAAGGGTGATTTGCATATATCCCATGAGACCTCTGATGCAAGAAGTTTAAGATGTCATGCGGTTAGAAGTCTGGCTTTGCTAGATTTTTCTTTTTGTATTTTTTAACCAGATTGTTAAAGGATGGCATTGTTTTGGAGAAATGTGTAATAATTAATGACTTGCAATAGACTAATGCTATCCCACCACCTTTCTTTAGAAGTTTATCTTTTTCTAGTGTATTTTAACCTGTTGGGACTATTAATATGTCTAATATATGTGGCTTGAGCCAGGTCTCGGTGATGGCTATGATGTTTGGGGAGTATTTCTCTAGCCAGGTATGAAAGTCTGTGAGTTTGTTGCAAATGCTATGCATATTTATTGTTGCGAAAAATAGGTTTCTAGTGGAGCATGGAGTATCTGAGATAGTGGTGGATGTTATGTTAGAAGCTGATGGGAGGGAAGAGCCAGATCTCCATAAACATTGGTTTCCCCACTTACCATAAACACTGTTTAAACTTGTGTGTACATACTATTTTACGCTTTACTTCTACAATGATTAGAGATATTTAAAACTTTTATTTCAAATGTTATAGCACAAACACTGATAGCCATTTGCTACACAAAACAACACAGTCTCACAATGAAAACAGACTAAACATGAACGGTAAGCTTCTCTGCCCTTGAAACTCACATTGATTGAAACAGCATTGAAAATCACATTCAAAGAAAATGCATCTGGCCATTGGTGGATTACTTTTACCTTTGAGCTGTTTTCAACCCTTAGGCCCCTTGCAGTTTTACGACTATGCATACAGTCATGTGCTCTTGTATGCACCATCCTGATTATATTAAAGTATATTCCTTGTATAATACAGCACCACTTGTTAGAGTGTTTGAAATTTATAGGATTGAACATTTTCCAGTAAATAATGGCACAAAACTTATGAACCAAAAATGATAAAACTACCCATTACAGAACATTTCAACCACAAGGGCCACTCAAACTTCTGTCATTACAATCCACTGATAAACGTCAATATACTCAGTCAATGCAGATGTAAAAGTCATCTGAATAATTCCACATTTAAAAGACCTATAACTAATAAAGGGGTTGCTGCTAGCAAACAACTTTACATTTCAGTATTTCATGTACAAATCTAGTGCCTGCCTTCCTTGAAGAATAAATTTCCCCATTACATTAAAAAAAAAAACATAAGCTGATAATATTGCAATAGGGAATAACTGTAAAATCAGCAACAGAAGGGCACACTGAGGAGTGCAAGTATTCCCATACCCCTTTAAGGTCACTGCAATATTAGCATTCTGTCACCATGGCACGGGAGTAGAACCCACAGCATTTTGTAACAAAGGCAAGTATGCTACTTGCTGTGCTACTAACACTGCTTTCAATTTTAATAGCACAAACACTGATGATGGTCATTTGCTAAACAACTTTTCCCTTGAAACTCAACATTCCCTGAAAATGCAAAGAAATTCAACATTCTTTGAAAATGCACAAAAACTCTACATTCTTTGAAAATGTATAGAAACTAAAATGCACATTGTTAGAAAAATATGTATTAATGTATATGTTTAGTGCTTATTAGAAGCTAAAAGGGTTAACACATTTCATTCTATTTTATGTACAGTTTAATTCTGTATGAAATTACAAGATGCTTTTCAAACTGCAGTATGCTTTCTGAAATTGCAAGATGCTCTCTGATCTAGTATTTGCTAGCACAGCAAAATTCATGTTTATGCCTTTTGGAAATTTACTGAGAAGCAGGTGATTATCTGCTAGGTCAGGAAAATAATGAATAGAACAATACTGTTTTCTATAATGTTACTGAACTTGAACAATCAGCTCTGTTCGTGTTATGGGAACATGCACAGCTGCAGAAAAGACAGATACAGATGAACAAAGACTGCTTGAAGAAATGAACTATAATCTGTACGTGTTTTGTGCTCGAATTAGCCATAGTACCTTTAATGGCAACATTGCATAGTGAGAAGTTGTATCTGGCCGGTGGTCATCAAGGCCACTTTGTTTTTCTTAGGAAGTTTTTTTTTTGTAAACTTGATGTGCCAGCAGAAAATCATGGACAAACAGCTGCTATGAAATAATATTGAAAGAACTTGTGAATTATTACGTCAGCTTAGTAGGCAATGTCTTGTAAGAAATGTATAAGAATAGCTTCACTTCCTGATTCTAGTTAGACAAACTCTGTATTAGCACGTTTTTGTCTCCTTGCTGCAAGATTAAAGTACCTTAATCTGAACCTGCCGTGTGTTGATCTTTTTGAAGTTGTTTTTCCTTTGACACACATTAACTCAACCCTGTTTGAAAATGCACAGAAATTCAACAGTCTTTGAAAATGCACTGAAACTCAACAGTCTTTGATGATAGTTTGGTAGTTGGTGTAGAAGATTCAGGCTCTAGTCTCCTGTAATCAAGGTAGTGGCTTTGATTCCAAATAAGTTAACCAAGCTACCCTCTTAACTGGGGTAATACCCACACACACACATTCGCAAACAGCATTCGCTGTTTGGGAGGGCTTGTTCTGACCTCTGTCTGTGGCATCCACTGTTTGGGTGGGCTAGCTATGACTAGGCTTCAGTCAGTCCTCCTACCCATCAAATCTCTTGCTGTACATGCACCTTGTGGTTTCACTCACTCCTGCTGCCCATCAAATCTTCTGCTCTGCATGTACCGTTCATGTTAGAATGCTCAACGACTCCACTCCTAGAAGTTTGGGCTTGCTGTTTCCTTCTTACAGAAGTCTCTCACATGGTCCTAAAACCTTCTAGGTTTACAGACATCTTTCAGATTTTTTCCAAAAAGATGTCTTCAGAAATAAACAATTCTATTTTGGGACCCCCCCCCCTCCAAGTCAACATGGGAAGAAAGCACTTATCTCTGAGCTCTAGGATTTTATACATTTTATTTGTGCTGTCATTGTGTTATATACTTCTTATTAAAGTTTTTACTTGGTTCTATTTGAATGTTCTACCCTTTCTGTGGTTGCTACGCTTAACTTTGTGCTTATCTGATATGTTAATTAACACAGTCAAAAAGCTGCATTTCTCTATTTAGTCAGATGATAAGACCCCATGAATGTGTTTGGGTAAGGGGGCCTATGCTCAACTGTGAGTATTTGTGTGTATGTGTGTTGTGGGACTGTATTTGTCTGAGTCTGTGAGTGTGTGTTTGCTGTGTGTGTGTGTGTGTGTGTGTGTGTGTGTGTGTGTGTGTGTGTGTGTGTGTGTGTGTCTGTGGGTGTGTGTGTCTGTGAGTCTGTGCATGTATGTGTGTGTGTGTGTGTGTGTGTGTGTGTGTGTGAGGGTGTGTTTGTGTGCATGTGTGTGGGTATGTGTGTGTGTGTGTGTGTGTGTGTGTGTGTGTGGGGGGGGTGTCTGTGTGTGCATGTATGCTTGTGCGTGTACGTGTGTGCATGTGGGTAGGAGCAGCTGACATACCTTCAAACTACTCTAGACTAATAAGAAAAGACTAATACTGGAGGAAGGAGCTACACACTGCGGACATTGAAGTATTACTCTAATGCATCACAAAATTAATAAAAAACAGAGTTTTCTGAGCGAAGGATTTTCTTCACAATAAAATGCATGGGGGATCACTAGACATCAAGGACACTATAAACATTACTCTGAATTATATAAGCTTTAAAGGAATAGCAGATTTTCATCACAATGCATAATCTGAATAATAAGAAGTGTGAAACTAATAATTGGCTTCACTGACTGATTGTAAGGGTCCTCGAGTTGCGAGGGGCAGGGCAGTTACAAGAGGCCAAATCATGGATATTCTATAAATGAAGGGACAGCTGAGAGGTATGGTGTGTATCCATGAGTCTGTGATGGGGGACCGTAAAACTTCTCAACAGCCATACTCAAGATTTTTGGACAAAGCTGGAGGAACACTAGATGACACCAGAACACTAGATGACACCAGGAAGACTTTTTTAACTAGTACTCCAAGTCAGTTAAGAAGTTAATAGTGCAATAAGTTTTACATCACAACACAGGTTTTGAACAATACAAAGACTAAAACTCTAATGAAATTATCCACTATTTATGAAAGGCAAGGAAAAATAAGAGGCAACTTCAGGGGCACTGTTGGCGACTCCCTGCTGGGTGAAAAGTAAACCTATATTTTTGGTCTATGAGTTGCTTAAACTTATAGATTTGGTTTCTATTTTACCTGCTCCATTTTGATTTCTGCTTTAAGAAATCTGGTTGGTCTGGTGTTTTTGTTTTATGTGGCAGATAGATACTTAAAATATCTAGGCTACACACTTCACATTTTATCCATTGGTTAATTTGTTTCTTAAATATACAGGTAATTTCTGGGTTTTTCTCTTTTCTAATAAGACTCAAAGCCTACAAAATCTACAAGCATTGTTGGTGACTCCCTGCTAGTTATTTTTCCCACCCACCATCTCATTCCTTGATCTGCTTTTTAAACTTGGTGATTTTAAGCTGCCCACCATTACTGTATATTGCGCTTTATAAGCTCCTCCCTTTCTAAACTGCTGTATATGTCTTAAATTATTTGCCATTTTTCTGCTTATTTTGAAAAAAGTGCATTTTGCCTCTCATTATCTGTTCTACTGACTTACTTGCTCTGAATTCATTATATAGCTAGCTGCTGACTAAAGTAGTGCATTTTTACACTCTAGCAAGCACTTGTCTGTGTTTTTATTTATTTTTATTTATTTTACATTTGGTTACAGGGATAGTCCGACTGGACACAGGTCCATTTTCGGGTCTATATCAGTTCATCGAAACAGCTCAGCATTGAATACCACGACCTCGAACTGCTAACCATGAACTCTAAAAACATTGAAGGCTCAGAACAGTGAATTTTTTCCCTGAGAAAAAATTCACTGTTCTGAGAGACACACACACACAACACAAGCACACCAAAAAAACAGCAATCCGACACATACACTTAAAATCCTACATCTTACCCTACACTAAACTGTACATACAGTACTATCTATCCACTATCCTTAACCCAAACCCTAACCCCAATGTCCGTCACTATTGCACACTCACCTCACCCGCGCCCTAACCCTAACTCATATACCCCACCCTAACACTAAAGTCTGTCACTATCGCACATTCACCTCACCCATGACCTAACCCTAACTCACATACCCTGCCCTAACCCTAAAGTCTATCACTATCACACACTCACCTCACCCGTGCCCTAACCCTAACTCAATACCCCACCCTAACCATAATGTCCGCACAATCGCACACTTACCTGAACCCAACCCGTAACTTTCCACCACAGTGCTGAAAATAGTGAAGCCACAGTAACAGACAACTGCATTCTTTCCCTAGGAAAAAATGTGGTTATCTGCAGCTTCGCTATTTTCGGCGTTCGCTGTTTTCAGGTCGATATTAGATCATTTGAAGTATTAACACTTCGATGATCTAATATAGACCCCCATTTTCAGCAAATGCCTATGGAGAAAAGCTCCATATTACAATATAGATGAAAAAAAACAAGAACGCAATGCAAGACTTGGAGGCAGTACAAAACACAAACCAAGAATAGGAGGCAGTGCAAAGTAACAACAAACAGCTCCAGATAACATATATCAATCAAGAAGAGACACACAACTCATTATAGCTCATAAAACATAATAGCATAATAAACATTGCAAAGAGTACTATCAGCGGAATTAATATTTAAATGAGACACTCATAAGCATAGTTTAAATGGGATTAAATATAGAATTCACACATAGTACTGTGTCTGATGATGAAGAAAGCTGAATAGTTACTAAGTAAAAGATGAAGTTGCATAACAGAGTCATGACAGTTTGAGTAGGAAAATAGTAAAGTAGGATGGTAGTGAGCTTAATGCCTAGAGTGGACAAATTAAGGTAGTAATTATTGCATTAATGCAAGATATAGGAGGGCTAGCCCTGAAGATAAGGCAGGGTTTGTTATGTGAACTATTAGTTGTATGATGGAAAATGGATTATTAAGTGGATGTTTACCCTGGGGTGTCACTGGAGCATAACCAGTTGGTCGTATAGTGGATTTTTAAGATTTTTTTAAATTATGAAGCAGAGCTAATAGAAGTTCAAAACCTGCATTGTGACGCAGAACTGATTGCACTGACATCATCAAGATGTCAATATATTTTCCATCTGCTGGCACTGGGTTGTAGCCTGATCTGTATAGCTTTGGAAAACACACTAAAGATTCCTGCATGTAGTTGTTTTATTGGTTAGATGGCTTATTAATTGGCTTACCTTGTTTTTAGTGCCTTTATAAATTCTGTACAATTGAGTGGCCCTTGGCTCTTTTCTACAAAGTGAAGTACTTTTATTGAATAATTACAATTTTATAAACTGTTTAGAGTACACTTTTTTGTTTGTGGTAGCATTTCACTATGGACATTCATTTACTATGCTTTTATATTAGGGGGACTGCGATTATTCATCTAGTGGCAGTAAGGGTTTACCTGGTCTATCTGAGTTGGAAAGCATACAAAAAGGTCTCTAACTGTAGTCATTTTATAATGCCAAAGGGCTCAGTTAGTTTTCTGTATTTCCAGTGATAGTATAAATTCAGCACATTTATACAGAGCTGCTCTCTGTGGCAGTGCCCTGTACAGATGCAAACATCTGGAAACTTTGCTTATTTTCATTATACTGTAAAAAGTTTACTGTGTTAGTTACCTTATCATAGCACCCAGCACTATTGCTGCTCAGAGGGTATCGGACTTGGTGCTGGGCAGCATCGCTGGTTAGTTTAGCTGCAGGTTATACCACAAAGCACCATTCCCTCATCCTGTTACAAACACCCTCCACTCCTATACTTTAAAGCACACATTAGGACCTGCGACCATGGATGGGGCTTTCTTGCTATCCCTGCATCCAGCTTGGTGGACATGGGTATACTAAGGCAATGTTATAATTGCATTTTGAACACAAACAGATCACTTAATTCTCAAAGACAAATGCGGTATGTGAGACATGTAGTTACACAATGAAACTGGAGGCTAGACTCTCACATACAGACAGAAAATGTAACAATTAGGTTGTCAGCAACACACACACAACACTCACTGCACCTGTAAAGGATCACACACACACATAAACCCACATATGCAGAGATGCTCACATGTAACTTACCCAAACCTCAAAAATCTCTCAGGCACAGTCCTCAGAAACTCTGCATGTACACAAACAAGACAATTCCCATCACAACACATAACACCAAATCTCATTGTGCCTCAATTACCAAGCTCATAAAGCAAAACACTTCACAAACCAATATTCTAGTAATAGGATACTCCATTGTGAGGCACACTGATGTCACTCTTAACAGGCTTGATAACGGGAAAGTTACAGTTAGCTGTCTGTCAGGGGCCAGGAATTGGCAGATCACTTACCCCTAAGTAGTAATATGACTCAGTCATAGTCCATGTGGGCATGAATGACCTGAGTTGTACCTCCCTGGACTATATGAACAGAGACATGATTGAGCTCTCAGAATATGTATCACAGATAGATATGAGCCTAGCACTGAGCAGCATTCTACCATCTCCAAAGATGATGACATAATACCAGTAGAAAATGATCAACTTAAACAATTTGCTTAGCTACAGGTTTCATTCCAAAGTGGTCCAATACTTGTCAGTCTGGGAGGACATGGTTGATTGACCATGCTGCTTTTGGTTGGAATGGTCTTTGCCTGTCAACTCTAGGCTTTCAGATACTGGCCAAAACATTATCCATCTCTATAGTGCCTTTTTTTTGGCATTGCCAAACAGACAAACCTATCTAACAAAAGCTACTCAGGACAAGCTAAAGGTGTTACTGCTCAATGCTAGGAGCCTGAACAAGAAACTGCACTTCCAGGAAGCTCTCCTCATCTTAGAGAATGCTGACATCCGTGCAGTTATTGAAACATGGTTCAAAGCCATGAAAAACACTCTGACAGTGTATGGCTATAATGCCTTTATTACATTCCTACCACCCACTGAACATAAAAGAGCAATAGGCAGAGATATATCTTCTATATAATGGATAACACACCTCTCAAAGCTGATCAAACAATATGAAATGATTGACCTACTCTATGCCAAACTACTAATTCGGCATAGCTAGTGGTATCATTCCAAAAGTGTCTAATATTTGTTAGCCCATGAGAACATGACTGACAGGCCATACTGCTTTGCCAGGAATAGTCTTCATCTGTCACCACTGGGCTTTCAGATATGGCCAAAACATTATCCATCCCTATATTACCTTTTTTGGGCATTGCCAAACAGGCAAATTTCCAACATAGCAAAATCTACTTAGAATAATCTAAAGGTATTACAGCTCAATGCTAAGTCTCAACAAGAAACTAAACTCCCTGGAAGCTCTCCTCACCATGGCAAATGCTGACATCTGTGCACATACTGAAGCATGGTTCAAAGCCAAACAAAGCACCACAGCAGTGCACAGCTATAATACCTTTCACGCATTCTGACTACCCACATGAAAGGGCAAAAGGTCGAGGTGTATCCATCTGCATAAAGGATAAGTAGTCAAGACTGATCAAACAATATGACATGCTTCAGCTACTCCATGTCATACTACCCATATGAAAAACCCCTTACCATATCCTTGCTAGATACAGGTCCTCCACCATACCTCATACCGGAATTTACTAGAATCCTTTACCATTCAGCCCAGTACCATACTCATGTGTAATTTCAACTATCTCTCCATTAACTGGAAAGCATAGATGGCCACTAACAAACAGGCTCAAAGATTTCTAGACTTTGTCAATACAAATGCCCTGGAAAAGCTAGACTGCACTCCCACTAGGGGTATAAGTATCCTAGAACTTTTAATTAAACATATAGATTAGCATTGTATCCCTCCAAGTGTAATGACTTCACTGGTTAGATCAGATCACAAAGCAGTCTCCCTTGTAATAGATATGATTAGAACCCCAACCTAACCTCCAAACCTTTAAGAATTTTTTTAAGGCAAACTACCTCCTATTAAGTGATAGCATAGCTAATTTCCAAGCTCCCCCAAATACAGAAAAAAACAGAAGCCTATGTTGAGGGGTACACAGAAGCCCTGTATGACCATATCAACAACTTCATAGAAATGA
The DNA here is from genome assembly GCF_019279795.1 of Protopterus annectens. Classification (NCBI taxonomy): domain Eukaryota; kingdom Metazoa; phylum Chordata; order Ceratodontiformes; family Protopteridae; genus Protopterus; species Protopterus annectens. The sequence goes on along the minus strand of NC_056728.1, from coordinate 1,658,933,047 downwards.
CAGTAGCAGACTGAAATAAGCCTAGGACAAACCACAAAAATAAGCCACCATGGTCGACCCTGGTATAAGTAGGCTGTACAACAAAAGAAAGAGAATCCTGTCTAGAAGTAAGAGAGAATGTGCACAACAGAGCAAAAAGTCCCTCATTAGTCTAACCAAGCAAATCAGACATCTAGTCAAGTCTTCAAAAGTGAATTTTGAGCAAAAACAACCTCCCATACTTATAACCATAAATCATTTTATTGTTATGCCCGCAGTCTTAAGGGCAACACCCAGTAATGTGCAGAGTTAGTTGTAGATGGCATCACCTATACACAGCCAGGAGATATAGCAGTCTGCTGGCTGATAAATTCAGTACAAATTTCACCTCCACATTACCACCTCCAGTTATCCGTCATGAAATACCCTCCACCAGTCTCTTACCAGTCCTCACAAAAGAGCAGTTTGTCACCATGCTAGCTAAAGCTAAAAACAAGGCTTGTATGTTGTCTGACATTATCCTAGGATGCCTCTAAAATAGCTTCAAACAGAACCTATTAGGTCCACTAGGATTTTTATCTAAGCACAGCTCCCAGACTTGCTTTGTGCCTGTGGTGTGGATGACAGCAACAGTCATCCCCCTCCATAGAGGGAGACCATCAACAGACCCAATAAAAGTACAGATTATTAAGATTGTCTTGTTTTATATGCAAAAGAATGGAAAGAATAATCATGGACCTGATAAATAATGACATAGGATACCTCCTACCTAATACTGAACCCAACCTAGTTTGGCTTTGTCAGGGGTAGGTTATGTAAGGCATTTGACACAATTCCTGACTTAGGTAATATAGATAAACTCACAAAACTGGGTATAAATCCTTACGATATCAGATGGATAACCAAATGGCTTATAGACAGAATGCATGTTGTTAGAGTGGGAGAATCCAGATCCAGCAAGAGGCCAGTTACTAGTGGTGTACTGCAGGGCTCAGTGCTGGGACCTCTCCTGTTCAGAACACACTTTTCTGAGGTCAAAGCTAATAGAAAAGGCCTTTGGTTGACTATGTTTGCTGACAACTGCAAGTTTGGAGGAATCATTGAATCCCCCAACAATGTAGATATCCTTCAGAAAGATATGACTCAGACAAATGATTGGTGGCAGAGCCATAGCCTAGAAATAAATGCAAAAAATGCATAATCATACAATTTGGGTAGGCAAGTACCCCTGCAAATTGCAACATTAATAGCACACCCCTAAGTGTGTGATCAATGGATGGGTGACCACAAATTCCCTCCTCATCTGAAGCCCATGTCCCTCCTGGACAGAAGAAGTCATTATTAACTACCAATGACCCCTACATCTGCAAACTTCACTCACCTAACCACCAACAACTGGTGCAAATCAGGATAAATATGGTTAGGATTGTAAGGGCTATAGGGCCATTAGCTTAGTTACCTTCTGTGAACCTATGAGAGATCTAGGTATGCAGATAGACAGTAGCCTGAACTTTGACCACCATGTGTCCAGAGTGGTGGGGAAGTCCATCTATATGGCTCAGCTTATAAGTAAAGGCATGGCATCTAGATCCAAGGAAGGTATACTCCCACTGTACTTAGCACTCATCAAGCCAATAATTGAGTATAATGCACTTGACCAAGCACTTTGGCCTAAGTTGTCCATTACAAAAAAATAAAGGGTGTAAGCAACATGTTCTGTGTGGGTCCTCTAAAAGCCCTATCCCTTTACTCTGTCTCCTACTGACTATTAAGGGGGGGGGCTTTATGTTTAACCTACAAGGCACTCTCAAACCCAGCCCTGATAGATCTGTTACACATTCTAAAGACAAAAGGATCTAAACCTGGTCTGTGACATGACCAAAGTATGCTGGAGAGACAGATATGTGTATCACAGATTACTACTTTTCTGCAACAGGTTTTCTCTTCATGTAAAGCAGAGTCCTTCCCTAACTCTCTTCAAATGCAGTTTTGATCAATGGATGGGGAATTATAAATTCACTTTTGGGGTGGTACCCATGTCCATTTCAGACAGGGGCAGTCAGTAAAGGACTCAGAGGCATATGCACAAACCTAAGCCATTCTCTAGCCCTTAGGGATCAAAAATCAGGTAAATTTTTGGTAGTAATGGCTAGGCTTGTGAGGGTTCATGAGCCATTAATCTTGTAATCTCATATGAACTTATGAACCTATAAACCACCCTATCACTATGGAGAAGGTAACCAGCAAGCCAACAAGCTTATGGATATGCCTTTGCCTAAATTTGAAAAGGGGTCCAAACACCAGACATATTCATTACAGTGCAGGAGTCCAACAAAAATAGGGGAATAATGTTCGATATGCCTAAAAGGTATATATACACAGGGATAAGGATATAGAGAATAGAAGAGCCAGCACCATTTAAAGATATATGTCAGCATGCACTCATGATAGATCAACCTGCAAAGGTACAAGGTAGGAAAATTACACAATAAATATTGCAGACTAAAAGTACCACAAAGCAGAGAGATTAGAGTTCTTATTGTCACCCAGAAGTGTTTCAAAGCAGGAGGTAGCACTGGCTAGCAAAACTAAAGAGAAGGAACACTCACCAAAAAAGTCTGCTGTAAGGAAATGAAGTTAATAAGTATAAGCAATGCAGAATTATCCAGAAATACATTAATCTAAGCAGATGATGAGTTTTGTGGAGGAAAACTTACCAATAGGAAATGCTTCACCAGAATAGCGGAAGAGGAAAAAATAGTTTCAAGTAATATGAAAGCAGAGTTTTATACTCAAAACTGTAACTGCAAAACAGAAAAATCACACCACAGAAAACTCTAGCAACAGGTGTCTATACGTAAGGAAGAAAGTACAGCTGAAAATGAAGGATTTTCTGAGGGATTTTTCAGAAAAGAAACAACCTAGAAAGAAAAGGAAACAGAGCACTTTGTGTTCAGTCACTCTGAGACAGAGAGTGAGCCACATACATTGGAGAAAGAAGAAGGTGCCTTAGAGATATTGCTGTTGAGCCAAAATACTGGTGGTCTAACAAAAGGAAGCAAGTTCTGTGCATGACAGGTGCCCTTTTTAGAGAACTAAAAGTTGGGGAAGGAAGTCAAGGAAGTACAAGGTGGGGAAGAGGGGATTGTTAGTAACCAAGAAAGACAGACATGACTTAATGCATGTGAGGTATCTCAAAGAGGGGGAACACAATGGTTGAAGAGACATCGGACCAACAGAGTGAAGACAATGGTGAAGGGAGGATTATACAACATATTGGAGTGGGTATGAATAGAAAATGAAGTGGAACACTGGGATAGCTAGTAAACATAGATGTTCACAGATGTGGTTTCTGCCAGCTTAACTCAGTAGGTGGAGTTAGCACTGGGTAGCACATGATTCAGTGAGTCATCAGAGCATGGTCTCCATGTGGCTAATTTGACCATACAACTTCTCATGTATTAAATCTCCCATAAGATCTGCCAGTTCATGGTGGATATTAAAAGTGTCAGCTCCACTTGCACTGTTACTGGAGGGTACCACTGTATCAGCTTCCAGTGCAGGGCTTCCTGTTGCACATGGTGCAGGTAGGGCAGAAGGTGTAAAGGCCACTGTGGTAGACTGGGACCCAGATGTTCTTGCTGCTTCTGATAATGATGGTGATGTTGACACTACTGCTGCCATTTAAAGGGGGGCAGCAGACTTATCTGTTGGAATAAGGTACAAGTTACTGTGCTGCTGCATATAATAGTAAAATAAGTTGAGAGAAACAAACAAATAAAAAATAGATAAATGAAGCTAATTAATCTAAGTTAAGAGGAAGGATAGAGATAAAGACAGTGGGGAAAAGAAATACAAACTCAGTGAAACTGCATACTTAACTCTGTTGATAATGATAGAGGGAAACATAATACACTTTTAATAGTAGTACTTAAACAGGAGTGTCATCAACCTGCTTGTCTGAAGATAAGATATTTGGGGGGGGGGGCAAAACCTAACACCATCTGCACATGCAGTCTGATAGAAAGAATAGTAATGACATGAATGATTTAGCAAAACATAAAAATTGTGCTTGTGTTCAGAGATGCAGTTTGAGTTTTGACATCATCAAACATACATACACAAAATAAGAATGACAATAAGACATACAAATGAAAGACAGTAGGCCAACACTTATATTCTGTATAGTGAAATTCCGAGCAAACTACTACTTATAGATCTTACATACATGGTCCATGTACTGGGCAATGATAGCAACTGAATAACAAATATATATATATCTATATATATATATATATATATATATATATATATATATATATATGGTGTTACCATGACAGCAGAACTTTGGTAGTGGGATTGGACCCCAAGAAATGGTAACAGTGTTTGAGTACAATAACATAACAAAAGGCTTTGCTTTTCTAGTTATATAGAGAAGACATGCAGAAGTACACCTATGACATTGTGCAGCCATACTACTATCTTTGAGGTAGCCCATGTTTGCAGATGACTGCAAGCTGGGCTCCGTCATCAATTCCCCTAGAGATGTGGACATCCTCCAAGAGGTTCTCACTCAAACAAATGACTGCTGCCAGAAACATGGTCTCAAGCCAAATATCAAAAAATGCAATATCATCCCCTATAGGGAGAGTGATGTTCCCGCAAATTATCAGATTAATAACAATGTCCTAAGCACGCAATCAGTCATGAGGGATTTTGGCACCTAGGTTGATAGCAACCTGACTTTTAACCACCATGTTGCTTCCATCGTATGGAAAGCTTTCTACATGGCCCACCTCATAAGTAAGGGTATCTCATTCAGGGACAAGAAGGTCATAACATCCCTGCATTCTTCCCTTATAAGGCCCATTATTGACTACAGTGCCATGTCTGGCATGTACCTCGCAAAGCACATGCAGCAGCTGGAGAGACCACAGAGGTTCCTCACCAGGAGTATCCAGGGCCTCAAAAATCAATCTACCATACACAGATAGACTAAAAGCCCTACCCTCTACTCAGTTTCATACAGACTCCTCAAAGGTGACCTCTGTCTGGCATAAAAGGTGATCTTGGACCCGCCTTGATGGACTGCCACATATACAAAAGTCAAGCTCCACTCAAGTAACCCACATGTGTGGCCTCAACCTGGTCTGTGACATCAATAGGACTTGTTAATGGGACACGTCCTATGGATAGAACCCATCCAATCAAAATAGGGGAAGCCACCTCAAGCAGTAGACTCGTAATGAGTGGCGTACCCCAGGGATCAGTCTTGGGGCCTCTGTTATTTGGGATATACTTCTCTGAAGTGTATGCCAAAACCAGTGGTCTATGGCTGACCAAGTTTGCAGATGACTGCAAGCTGTGTGCAGCCATCAATTCCCCAAGTGATGTGGATGTCCTCTAAGAGGATCTCAGCCAAACAAATGACTGGTGCCTATAACATTGCCTCAAGCTGAATGACAAAAAATGCATTATCATCCCCTTTGGGGAGAGTGATGTGCCCAAATATTATCACATTAATAACAATGTCCTAAGCATGCAATCAGTCATGAGAGTTTTGGGCACCCAGGTTGATGGTAACCTGACTTTTGACCACTATGCTGCTTCCATTGTATGGAAAGCTTTCTACATGGCCCACCTCATAAGTAAAGGTACCTAATACAGAGACAAGGAGGTCATAACATTCCTGTATTCTACTGTTATAAGGCCCATTATTAAGTACAATGCCCCATTCGCCATGTACCTTGCAAAGCACATGCAGCAGCTGGAGAGACCACAGAGGTTCCTCACCAGGAAAACGCAGGGCCTCAAAAATCTACCATACACAGATAGACTTAAAAGCCCTATCCCTCTACTCAGTTTCATACAGACTCCTTAGAGGTGACCTCTGTATGTCATACAAGGTGATCTCAGACCCTGCCTTGATGGGACTCCTCCATATAAGCAAGTCAAGCTCCACTTGAGAAACCCCCACATATGGCCTCAACCTGGTCTGTGACATCAATAGGACTTGTTGATGGGATAAGCCCTACTGATAGAACCCATTTAATAAAAATTGGGGAAGCCAACTTAAGCAGTAGACCAGTAACAAGTGGTGTACCCGAGGGAACAGTCTTGAGGCCTCTATTATTTGGGATATACATCTCTGAGGTGCATGCCAAAACCAGTGGGCTATAGCTGACCAGGTTTGGTGATGACTGCAAAATTGATGCAGTCATACATTCCCCAAGTGATGTGGATGTCCTCCAAGAGGGTCTCACCCAAACAAATGACTGGTGCCAAAAACATGGCCTCAAGCTGAATGCCAAATATGCATCATCATCCCCTTTGAGGAGAATGACTTCCCCACATATTATCACGTTAATAACAACATCCTAAGCACACAATCAGTCACGAGGGATTTGGGCACCCGGGTTGATAGCAACCTGACTTTTGACCACCATGTTGCTTCCATTCTTTCTACATGGCCCACCTCATAAGTAAGGGTATTTCATCCAGGGACAAGGAGGTCATAACATCCCTGTATTCTTCCCTTATAAGGCCAATTATTGAGTACAACGCCCCTTTTGGGATGTACTTTGCAAAGCACATGCAACAGCTGGAGAGACCACAGAGGCTCCTCATCAGGAAAATCTAGGGCCTCTAACATATATCCTACATAAATAGGCTAAAAGCTCTGTCCCTCTACTGAGTTTCATGCAGACTCCACAGAGGTGACCTCTGTCTGGCATACAAAGCAATCTCAGACCCCATCCTTGATGGGACTGCTGCACATCCGCAGGTCAAGCTCCATTCGAGTAACCTACATGCGTGGCCTCAATCTGGTCTGTGACATCAATAGGACTTGTTGGCGGGACAGACTTGTGTCCCAGAGACACCCCCATCTGTGGAATAGACACCCTCTCCAAGTCAAGCAAAGTACCTCATTATCCCTTTTTAAGTGCAACCTGGATAACTGGATGATAGGAAACAGAAAATACATCCCTGGGATTCCACCTGTTTCCCTGCTGGACAGGAGCTTGGGGTGCTGACTTGCCTAAACATGGGCTAAACTCTTGGCTAGGCCTATAAGAGCCTCAGGGCTAATAGCCTAGTAATTTTCTATGATCCTATGATAGATTTGTGTCCCAGGTACTCCCCCATCTTTGGAACAGACACCCTCTCCACATCAAGCAGAGTACCTCTTTACCCCTTTTTAAGCATAACCTGGATAACTGGATGGGAAACAGATAATACATCCCTACGATTCCATCTGTGTCCCTGCTGGACAAGGGCATCAGGTGCTGACTTGGCTAAACATGGGCAAAATTCTTGGCTAGGCTTATAAGGGCCTCACGGCCAATAGCCTAGTAACTTCCTATGATCCTATGATCCAGTACTGGCATGACGTACTAGTGTATAAATATTATACATAATTACTGTAATGTCCTTAAATATTTCTCTGAAAGTACAGACAATTTTAGGACAGCATTTATACTTACCCTGGTACTATCTAGAACAGTGATGGTGAAACTTTTGGGTTCGGTATGTCAACAATTTGGAAAATACTTAAATTGACACTGCTGGCATGTCACCCCCCCCCCCCCAAATCAAAATTACACAAATAAATAAACAAAAATAAATAAAACAGCATAGCTCTCATTACATCAGGGATAAACCTCAACAGAATCAGGGACAAATCTGGAAATAAGACGCATGGACAATTTTAAACTACTAGTACTATTAATATAAGATACTAACAGAAAAAATGAACGTGAAGTAATATACATTTTCTGAAGTAAAATAAGTCTATACTCTAGAACAAACTACCCATTCATGTCAAGCAAAGCTCCTCACTGGCCCTCTTTAAGAAAAATCTTGATGACTGGATGAGAAATAGAAAATTCATCCCGGGGATTACTACTGCGGCACTGCTTGACAGGGGCACAGGAAAATAATTTTCTTGGGTGGTGAAAGCCAAGGAACCTTTTTGGCTAGGCTTATATAGGATAGCCTATGAACCTATGAAGCTATGAACCTATAAATCTAATTATTGTCATTATTAAGTGTAAAAAGCTGCCAGTTTTAGGGAGGGATTACGAGGGACATTTGAGAGAATGTAAAACAGCACACACCTAGGAATGCAGACTACTTGCTCTTTGCAGAAGTGTAACCACGAAGAGAAAACAATGTCAGCTCTGCCCTTTGCAGATTCTATCAACACAGTATACTGAAATAGTCTTTGAGGTCAATAACTTCCTTACCCCTGCAGCAGTGTTGTTGAACTGGCTCCTGGCACAAAATAATTAATGCATTTCACATGAGCAACAAATGCAAAACAGTTTCTTTAGTAACTCTGGTGTTGGTAAACACTGGCATGTAACCCAAAACATTGTGGTGTTTCACCTTTGACACGCACGTCATAGGTTCATCAACACTACTCTAGAGTGTTACACTCTTCTGTGCATCTTTCTGCCTATTCCCTTAGATCTCTGCAAATGCCAGAAATATAAAAAGGACATGATGAAAAACTGGACAGTGGCATGCAGTGGCAAGATATATGGTTAGCTAAAAGATGTTATACTGACAGTATGGAGATGGTGGCTGTGCCTTAATGTCATCCTCCCTTCACGAAGGAAGTCGGGATTACAATGCTCATGGCACTGCACTGATGACAGCACTTTCTCCCATATGTAGGATGCCAGTAACATGGGTGATAGCCTTTATCAAACTGTTCCAGGCTTACAGTGACCTGGTATAACCATACTACATGAGCCCCAACTGTATTACTTGTACAGGTTGCCCAGAAAAATCTTGGAATCCTCTTCACAACACTTCTGTGCTGTAAAAGGAGCACTAACTTCACCCTCTCCAGCCATGTCTCACATTCAAACTAATGGGAAAAATGGAAGAGAACTGACACCCAAAATGATTCCTCGCATGTCCTAGCCTCCTCACAATGAAGGGCATCGATGGGTTACTCATTCACGTAATGGATGGCAATCTGAAAATATATGTATTCTATCTTTAAGGTCTCAGAGGTATTTTAAGGTGTGAGACATGGCAGTCCTCCATCCTGTGTATAGTCTTGAGAATAAATACTCCATAGCGTCTTCTCTGAAGATGATTAAATATACGATGAGACTACCCACTCACATAAAATACTTGGCTACCTTTGTGTGTGTGTTGCTCCCTGCAGGCACTCAGGCTTGTGCACTGCATCATGTAGAAACCTACACAATGTTTGCCAGGTGTGCTTGCCTCTCAAATTAAACAGTTTAGAAACAATAACAAGAAAAGCCTTACTTATCATAATCCTTACACCCAGAGGGGGTGTATCTACATGATATAAGCAAGACAAAAGGCACACAGGCTCATCTCCCTACAGAAGAAAGCTGCAAAAGGTGCTTGAATCCTGCAACTTGATTTTGCATAAAGATTTCTTTCTGAGTTAAATACCTGCTTACGAGCTTCTTCTTATGCAAATCATTCACTTCTCAAGCTTTAGCTTTGACTGTCCTAGCCTGAAGCTAGTCAGGGATGTCAGACTGTCACTAATTTTATAACGTGTTCGCCAAAGTTGTCCTAAGGGTCACATAGTAATTATTGTGCCATTAGAAAACTGCATAGATACATTGTCTGAATCTAGTGGTGATTGCATGTCATTGATTGACCGATAATAATTTCTATCAAGACTAAACTATCAAAACAACAAAATAGTACCCTAAATAAACAAATAACCTTAGCAGAAGTGAAAGAACAAGTTAAAAATCTGAAAGATAATAAAGCCCCAGGGTTAAATGGGATAATCTCAGAAATATATAAAATTATTTCAGAAAACACAATAAAGTTATTATTAAACACATTCTCCATGGTTAACGAGATGTAATTCCCCCCCCCCCCATGGAAGTACTCAATAATTTCCCCCATTCTGAAACAAGGTAAGGACCCCCAACTATGTGAATCCTATAGACCCATATCATTGTTAAACATCGATTATAAAATTTTCATGTCTATCCTGGCCAAAAGATTAAAGAATATATTACCCAATCTAATACACTTTGATCAAACTGGCTTTATCTTACATAGAAAAGTGCACGACAATATTATTACGCTACTATCTCTAATAGACATTGCAAACAAAACCAAGAAACAATTAACTATTATTAGTCTGGATATTGATAAGGTGTTTGATTCCCTTAGTTGGTCATACTTACAAAAAATCTTTAAAGAATTTAACTTTACTTCAGATTTCACTAAACTGATGTTAAATATTTATAGTGATTCTAAAGCATTTGTTAAGATTGGGTCATGTCTATCATCCCCTGTAAAAATTCATAAGGGAACTAGACAAGGTTGCCCTCTAGCCCCATTATTTTTCACTTTATCAGTGGAACCTTTTGCTTCATATATCAGAAATAATCCAAATATCACAGATTTAAAGTTAATGAGGGATACAGTCCGAAAGTTCTACTAACATCCAGTGACCTAGAAGGCTCTTTACAACATATCATAAATGCCATAACTTTAGTTGGAAAAATCTCAGGGCTCAATTTTAATCAAAATAAAAACAAAACTCTTTTAATCAATAAGAAAATAAATAGCAATTTGCAAAAATACAATACATTCAACTGGGAAAATGATCAGATAGATTATCTAGGAATAAATATTAAGAATAAGTGGAATGAGACTATTCAATTTAACTTCATTAAACTGGTACCTACAATCAGTGACTTGAGTAAAAAGTGGAGTAAAATGTTTTTCAACATGGAAGACAGACTTATATTAATAAAACTGATTATTTTGCCCAAGATTTTTATTTTACATACAATCATTGATTTTATCTCCTCCTAAGATATTCTTTAAACAAATAGATTCCCTATTACTAACTTTACTTTGGTTCCCAAATAAACCAAGAATACCCTATAAATGGCATGTTAGAGCCTGGGACGGTAATGGGATTGGCTTTCCCAACATAGAATTATATTCCAAATCTGTTATTATTAACATAATACTACACTGGATTTCATCCATATACACCTCTTGCTGGAAACAGCTACATGAAATACATATAACCTCCTCTGAGAACTCAGAAACCCAGGTTAAGGAAACCTTTGGAATTAACAAAATATTTGGATACTCCGTGAATATTGCCTATATAATAAGACATTTAGCCACTTCTTGCATGGTATAAACAAAATATTTAATATTTTCAAAAATATAATTGACAACAATTATAGTTTAAAGAACACCTTTTTCATTACATTTCCATAGCTTATACACCAGATTGCCTAGATACCTTTAATATCAATAAGATGCAGAATCTTAAAGAGAATAATCTAAAGTTTTGGCACCAGTTTATAGAAAATAAGAACATCAAACAATGAACTTTCTCTTAGCCTGATACAATGTCTGTCAAGAAAATTGGCTCTGTATTCAATCTTCAAGACAGTTTGTTGAAAATAAAGTGTCAATAAATCTGGAAACTGATATTATACCAAGATTGATACAACTATTCATATGGTATAGTTTGATGAACATTGAACATAAATTAGGCATATCACCTGTATATAAAATCCTATGAGAAGACTTGATTACTTTTGACCCAGCTTTTTGGAATTACTCCAGAAAGGTTAATGGTGAACCTTTATCTAACAATAACAAAGTTATTAAATTCAATAAAAAACACGTCATCATCTTTATATTGGAGACTATATACCTGGAGATTTATTCACAGAAGCTTTTACACTTCACACAGAATTGACCTTACAACCAAGAGTAATGAAAACAACTGCTGGAGGTGTGGTGATATTCTTGAAGCCAACTGGGTTCATATGTTCATCGAATGTAGAACACTCACACAATATTGGAGTGATTTTAGACATTTCACAAAAGCCATGTGGTCTGATAACTGTAAAATTACTAGCTCTTTGATATTATTCAATGTTCCTACCCCAAGTGTAATTCCTAGACATCAGTTACATGTTCTTTGGTTAATTCTAGTTATCGCTTGAAAAATAATTACATTGAACTGGAAAAATAAGCAAGATCTTATGTTTACTGAGTTTATTTCAATAGCAAAATCTGTATGTAAAAAATAAATGCAAACTATTTATCAGAGATCATCAAATGTAACACACAAAAGACTAGCATGGCAAAAATTGGAAAGATTGTTAGATAAATATTGATTAGATTTCTTGGATAAAACAAATGTTTATCGTGGATGTTTGTATATAGTGTAAATAGTTATTATGTTTTATATTGTTTATTTCTAATACTTTATGTCCGTGTTTATTAACACAATTTAATAAAAATGTTTTTGGAAAAAGAAAAGAAAACTGCATAGTTGTTAAGGTAAAGGATATACCCACCTGGGCTCATATTCCAAGTAATATTCATTACTGTTTTACTTTTGGGCACTTTGCACATGTCATTAGCCACAACATTATTAACAGTGGTTTAGTAATGGTCATGTGCTGTTGTTGAGTAGTACTTCTGTAATTGTTTGGTAAGGATCATGTGCATAGCACATATTACATGCCTGACATTTAATTACAGATTGTGGGCACATATATCTTACTCTTTGGCTCAAAATGAGCATGATATATGGTCAAGTAGGCTAGGATTATTGTATGGCTTTAGGGACATGTGAGAACAAGGCTGCTAATTCTCCTGTTTCTATATTATATATTATAAAAGCAATTCCTAAAAAAACAGGGCCCTAAGAAAAGTGATGCATCTGGTGGCCCATCCACATCTGCCCCCAAACAAAAATTTAAGGATGTAGAAAATGAAGTGGTACTACTGGCCCTCAGTCTTCATGACCAATGGCTCATTGCTGTCCATGCTGCTGACCAGCCCTTCTGTGACTGTGCCTTGGCTGAAATGGTCATCAATGTAAACATAATGGTTCATCAGGGCAAAAACTCTGACCTGGTACATTGCTAGACCACAGATATGATCTATGTTGCCACCCATAAAGCAGAAACCATGGCACAGGAATGGAGTGCAGCTGGTGATGTCTGTCAACAAAGCCACCTCTTAAGGATACAATAGACAATACTACCTCCAGAGAGTCCCACAAAACGGTGCTGGATTTTGGTGCAGATTTGGACAAGCCCTAGAAAATTTCAATATTAGATGCCACAGGCATGTCATCCTAATTCATATTATCAATAACTTCAACTCCTCCAAAACACACAGGAAGTCTAATGCTGATTAAATCTGACTGACTTATGGTTTACAGGTGCATCATGGATTCAATTTCCATGCCAATCTGTACAAGGTATTTGCAGGGGTATTAGTTTTTAACATATGTTTATAATTGTAAATATATTAGTTGCATGCTTAGCTGTGGTACTGGAATTTTTTTTTTTGCTTTGGTGTATTCACTGATGAGTCTTTATCTGGCATGAGCACTGAGGAACTGCCCCATCATATGACAGAGGATATGCAACCTCAGACAATGATGGGGATGAGCTGACACAGACAGAGTGTGTGTTGAACAGAGGGAATGTGAACCCCACATCCCTTACTCTGAGTATGGACACAGTTTTTATGCCTGCAGATACCCAGGAAAACACAGTCTGAGTGGACAGGTTGATCGGACACTATAGATTAGGGAAGTGTGCTCATTTTGAATAGACAAATGTCTGAATCTGTCATTAGCACTCATGGGCAGGGAGGTCCATATATGGTGATTGGTAATGGTGCTTGCTGTAGATATGATTAACATCCTCCCCCCTGAGGTTGGAGTATCAGTGGCTGCACCCCAACATATGTGCAGAGCCATTGTGAAGATACAGGCTAGTTCAACCACAGCCATGACAGAAATAGTGAAGGCGATACAGGCTATGTATGCTGACCAATAAAAGTGCATGTCCTGTATGTGTGATATGTTGGATAAACTGAATCACACATTGGACCATGCAGTGTCTTCAGTGGACTCTGGCAGAAGCAAAGGGCCTTCCTCACAGTGGTCATCTGCTACATCCACAGATGTTAGCCAATATGGTTGAGGACAAGTGATTTCCTGCTCCCATAGTAATAGCACTTCCACAGCAACATTGATTCTGTAGTGGCCATTTTCATGCTGGTGCATCCTCCAATGAGCATTGGTAAAGGTCTAAAAGCACACCAGCATCTAGCCAAGGTCATGGTACAGCCAGTACAGTTCTTGTCTGGGTCAGCTCTCATGGCAAGTATATGCACAGGAAGGTGAACCCTCTGTTATATATGCCCTGGACCTGTCCATTATGCTGAGTCACAGTGGTGAGGCCATGTCCTTGCTGACACAGACAGATGGACAGGCACACAGACACACACATGCACGTGCACACACATTCACACACAAACACACACATAGACACACTACCACAGCCCTTGGTCAGTATGCACCAGACTACTACAGTAACACATTCATTCTGTGCACCAGACTACTACAGTAACACATTCATTCTGTGCACCAGACTACTACAGTAACACATTCATTCTGTGCACCAGACTACTACAGTAACACATTCATTCTGTGCACCAGACTACTACAGTAACACATTCATTCTGTGCACCAGACTACTACAGTAACACATTCATTCTGTGCACCAGACTACTACAGTAACACATTCATTCTGTGCACCAGACTACTACAGTAACACATTCATTCTGTGCACCAGACTACTACAGTAACACATTCATTCTGTGCACCAGACTACTACAGTAACACATTCATTCTGTGCACCAGACTACTACAGTAACACATTCATTCTGTGCACCAGACTACTACAGTAACACATTCATTCTGTGCACCAGACTACTACAGTAACACATTCATTCTGTGCACCAGACTACTACAGTAATACATTCATTCTGTGCACCAGACTACTACAGTAACACATTCATTCTGTGCACCAGACTACTACAGTAACACATTCATTCTGTGCACCAGACTACTACAGTAACACATTCATTCTGTGCACCAGACTACTACAGTAGCACATTCATTCTGCATATATTATGTGCTTATATACCTTCTCTTCCCATGGAATTTCAAAACAGAATTAAATCTCTTATTTAGCAATAGTGTCATGACATTTGAAAATAAACACAAACATATTGTTCTGTAAATGAAAGTCACTTAATTTGCAACCACCATTCATTCTCTCATCAGCTATCACTTTTTATTTCATAATATGTTTCCCATTTTTTCAGGAGTCTTTCTTGCATCATAAATAATGTAATGCATGGAACATCAGAATTGCACTCTAAGGTTACAGAGAAGGCAGGCCTGTTAACCAACCAACACCACTCTTAATATCTAGTCTCTTGCTACAGCATTAACATCACTCAGCGGTATTACAGAAAAGTGGCAGGTAGCTGTTAAATACCTCATTCAGTATTCTGTGGAAGGCTGATAAAAATGTTAAATAGCATTTAATGCTGTCTATAATTCCACTTCTCTTTGGTGGCAGTTGATCTCTTGTGTAGCAGTTGTAAGTGTGTTGTGTTGTAAAACAGCCCTCCTACAGTTTTTTCTCTAATGTGTGTAGTACATTATCACTGGTTGTGACCTACAAGGAATTACGATCACGGTCTGATCATAGCGCAGTTGTTTCATGCTCTTCTCATGGGTGTCTCAAGCTCTTGGCAAGTTGCTAATGATCTGAGAGTAGATCATTAAGGTCTGTGCCATACACATATTCTCTTATGTGTATAGAACTCATATCACTTGCCACAATATTCATTTTATTAACAGAGATTGTCCACATATTTTAGATTTGTGAGAGAGACTGTCCCTATCTTTTCCTCTGTATGTTGAAAGTAATGTGCCATGACTTTTGGTGTAGGATAGCTGTAATTAATTTTCCAACTTGAGAATCTCTCTTGTCTCTCTGATCTCTTGCCTCAATCTGCCTCAGCTTGTGACATCTGTACTCTGACAATCTCCTTCTCATAAGCAAATTGGTTATCCGACAGTCCTAACTTTTGTCATATGTCCATTGGAGGTATTCCTATCTCAGTAGTTTGTTCACACATTTAAACTCACATTTTTGATACAAGGAGTTGCTCACTGACTTGCTTTCCCATTTTCTCTGCCAATTCTGAAACAGTCTCCAGAACACCATTGTGAAAATATGACTTCTCCAGCTTTATGAATTATGCCCGAGATCTAGGAATCTGATAAGAGATATTGCCATATAATACTTCCTCCATTAAAAGTAGATTCAGTATCCATTGCTTGAACCTAATCACTTTTTACACATTCATCACAATTGCTGCTCCACATGGTCCTTTGCCAGGGACCATCCACATTCACTTACAAATATCAAACCATAGAATTCTCTCTGGTATTCACCCCCTTTCCACCTGATATATACCACCTTACATCTGTGCTGAAAAACAGCTCATAGGCCTAGTAGGAACTAACTGGTCACCAAAATGAAAATAAAAAAAAAAAAAAATAGCCACATGGACATAATCATATTGAGTGACTACTGAAATTCTGAGTATTCTACATGTGACCATCCAAATAACAGAACTAAAAGTAAAAATCATTGGACAATAGGGGATCACTAGGCTGTTGACACATGTATTCCTTTTAAAGCCTAGCCATACTTCCCCAAAATATTAGCCAAGTTTTGAACCCATAGGTTTTTCTGGGTGTATATAAAAGTCAGGTATGAACAGTGGAGCATTTACATGGTATCTATCTCTCTGTAAAAGAGACAAAGGTGCCATATCAAGGGTAAATTTATGGTTTCCCACCCTCTGCTGCAAGTTGCACTTGAATAGGTGCAGGAAAAACTCTGCTCCACGTGGATGACAAGCCTAGTCCATGGAAGGAGCAGTATAAATGTCCCCCCCATCATGTCTTATTTATGTTGCATATGAGGTTTAGGTACGTGGATTAGGTGTTTCTGATGCTGTTTGTTTTGTGGGTGTGCTACATGTCCATTAAGGTTAGATCAAAGGATGTTGTGTAGGTCAAGCACAGCTTTACACAACTTGGAGGAGACCAGGTATAAGGATAAAGGTTTGAGACCATCTGTGTAGGAAATGTAGCCTATCCCATAAATTACCTTTGTGAGGATCAGGTATAAGGATAAGGGTTTGAGACCATCTGTGTAGGAAATGTAACCTACCCCATAAATTATCTTTGTGAGGACCAGGTATAAGGATAAAGGTTTGAGACCATCTGTGCAGGAAATGTGGCCTACCCCCATAAATTATCTTTGTGAGGACCAGGTATAAGGATAAGGGTTTGAGACCATCTGTGTAGGAAATGTAGCCTACCCCATAAATTATCTTTGTGAGGACCAAGTATAAGGGTAAGTGTTTGAGACCATCAGCATAGGAAATGCAGCCTACCCCATAAATTATCTTTGTGAGGACCAAGTACAAGGATAAGGTTTTGAGACCATCTGCATAGGAAATGTATCATACCCCATAACCTCTGTGAATGTTCCAGTTGTTGCATATACATGGTCAGGGACATACCAAAGTGGATATTGTATTCTACAACTGTTCTAATGAGAGCCAAGTACAGCCTTATAAGTTAAGCAACATAAACAGACTTCCTTTCTATAGTAGCTACATGATCGTCATTTTGGGGGATATATGATAAATTCTAAACTGCAATATCTCTATATTTTCTTAACTTTAGCATATATAAGTATTAGGGGTTTGGACTGACATCAGCAAGACGGAGCTTTAAATGTTGTATACATATTTTTTCTTGAATCATTGTTTATTTTTCATACAGATGGCACATAATATTGGGATTCGTGTTAGTAATAGCCAGTAATGTTTGCTGATATTGCTTTGCTAAATGTTTTTATTTCCTCTGTTTGAAGTTTTAGGCACATTAGGATGGATAATCACACTATTTTCAGAGTGTGAGTCAGATGGGATGTTTGATCAAATACCTAAACACAGAATAGGACTTCAGACTGAAACCAAATAGCCAAACTGGAGACATCAGACTGCATTTTCCCCTTTCTCATGAGAAGAAATTAGCCCACACAGTTGATCATGGAAAGAAGTCTAGTACAGTGATGCAGTCCTCTGCATGGAGACTATGGAGAGGATCATTTTTCCTTCCATCCATTCCTCACTTACAAAAAGCATAACTAAGATTGTTTGCTTTAACCTTGTTGTTTAGGTTTGAAGTGTTGTTCCTCTCTACTGTAATCAACCAGATACCTATGTACAGCTAGTGGTCACGGTCTTTTTTTGAAAAAAAAAATGTACTGCAGTATGCAGCTGTTATTATAACTGTGTGTGTTCTTAATAATTCATAAATTAAGATACCCTTCACAGCAGTTGTTAGTAACAGAGAAAAATCATGGCCATTGCAACACTGGAGTCAAGTGCATTGTTATTTACCTCAGTTCAATCCCATGTTTTTATTCATTGAGTCTTATTATAAAACTACATGCCAGTGTCCTGGTATTTCCCCAAAGTAATGATATGACTATCTGTAGGGTAAAAAAAAAAATCTGGAGCACGAGCAATATAAAAGGGTTGTACAATGGTATTATGATAAAGATAAAAGATTTATGATACGCTGAAGAAAGGAATTTTATTTCTTTACTATCCCAGTATGCATGAATCACTTTGAAATGTGTAACTTAATAGAAGCATTTTTCTGTAAGTGCTAATATTTTTAAATCATTGTCCATTCTGATGTAGTATGCAACTTTTATAAGAATGTGATTTTGAAAAAAAAAATGCATTGAATTGGGTTTTTTCACTTCCTACTTATTTATTTTGTATGCCTGCAAAGGCAGGATAAAAGAGTAATCACAAAAGCCAACACAAGACATGTTTCTTTTCTATTCAGACAAGAAAAGAATTACCCCAAAAATACAGCTGTCACATATAATCATTTGTTCTCAGCTGGGCCATGCTCCTTGAAGCTAATCTACGGTAAGCCCATTTTAGCAATGAGTCATGCCACATGAAAATAGGTACTCCAGTCAGTCAAGTATTTTTCTTCTTTGTTGTAACACAATGGTTTAAAAAAATGTCAATGAGCCATGGACAATACAAATCAGGGAGTATGAATGTGTTGCTCTTTGTTCTTTTTCAATGTGTTTGGGTGGCTGAACATTAAGAAATAACAATAATGCATCATTTAGCAAAGTAGAGTTTCTCTCTGGAAAATAACGAATGAATGAGAGTATGATGATAAAAACTGTTCAAAGGAGATTTCATTAATGTTGCATTTCAAAACTTATGACAGCTTAGTATGTGAAATTCAAATGGAAAAAAATTGCTGACATTTTGTGAAAAATATATTTTCACAATCTGAACTTTTTTATTCTTTTGTGAATATATATATTCTGCAAGTATTCTGGGAATATAATTCTTTTCTTAAATTGGATTAAACTGCACTCTGTAGGTCTTGTACTTTCTTGATTGTGCTTTAGCATACATATCTTGCAAATACATAAATGGTTTTGAATTTAACAAGAGGTAAGTGCATTTTTGTGCCATCCTATCCTGGTGATAGTGTTCTAGTTGCCAATATATAACTTATATTCTTAATATGCCATAAAGGCATAATATTTCAAGGCACACAATCTAAGGCTGCAACAAACTGGACTTCATTTAATAAATCAGACAAAGTGAACCATTTCATTGAAAGCAACTAGGAACTCAAGTGAGCAAAAGCAATACATCTTAGGGCAAAATCTGAAATGCTTCTGCCACAAAAACAAATGTAAATCAGGAATTCATGCACTCATTGTATATACAAAATTAAGTTTTTCAGTGTTGTGCCTTCTGTCTTGTAGCTCTTCATGAATTATTTTTCACCAAAGTGCAGAGGCAGCCAACAAAATGTTCAGTAGTTTACGTTTTATAAAGATAAGCTGTGGTATGCTGATATGAGTTTAAGCAAGAGCAATAAAGTCTTTTTTTCTACCATCCACCTCAGGCAAAATTATGACAAATACATTGCTAAAGTCCCATCTGTGTTTAAAACCACAATAAGTTTTGTAGAGTAGTCACATACAAGAGAATCTAGCATTTCTACAGGTTTCCCACAACTGTCAAAGTTGCTTGCCTTTTTTTTCACAGAAAAGTAATGGGGACTGCTTCCTCAGGTAGTCTCTCTTCCATGACAAAAACTCACTCAGTATAAAAATGAAGCTAATGCCTTCATCCTTGTATCAATAGGTTGAGCTCGGATAACATATTTCATTCAGGATCCCAAGCAAGCTCTTTCAACCTCTTGAAGACCTACTTACCATAGGAATTAAAGACCACATGAAAGGTGACCTAATAAACAAAGAGAAAAATAAATAAATGAAAAATAAATAAATACAAAATAAGTAATCAAATTCCCTCCCATTGCTCCCTTATTGTTTATTCTATTGCCCCTGTAGTAGATCAGTGTCTCTACAAGGAATATGGGCTTTGTGGTATTAATTTGAAAGAGTTAGCTACTCACATTACTTAATTTTGTGGATGACTGTATCATTTAGTTAAATAACCTCATGAAACAGTTAGAAAAGTTCATCCTCTTTAAAAATAATAATAAAGGTTACAGGACTGCACATTAAATCTAAAGAAAACTGTGCTCTTTCCACTCAGTAGGGTGGCATTGCTCTTATTAAAAGCCCAGACACAACTCTCATTAAAAGTAGCTGTGAAATGTACATACCCGTGGATAAATTTAATACTAGAGGTAGCTTGAATGATGCAGATAAACACTGAGCCTGATTTCCATGCATTGTAGAATATTAAACACATTGAAGGGTCTGAAATTATCTTTCCTGAGTAGAATCCAGGTAATTAAGATAGTCATACTCCATGGAATACTGCACATAATGCGTCATATCCAGGGTCAACTTCACAACCTGAAATGCCATATAACCGACTTTTAAATAACCGAGATGACAAAATCGACGTCAGAAGATAGACCACTCGGAACACTGACATTTCACTCCAGGTAAGTAACCACTTGGCCAACCTAAAAAACAGATTAAAACCAAAGCAGACTAAACCCACCCATGTGGGGGTCTTCACGTCCCACCCCCTTATGTGGGGGGCTATGCCCTTCACACCCCTTAACTAAATATACCAACTCTGAGATTGTAGTTCCATGACGGTAAGGGGCAAAGTTCATCATGGTGGCCAAGCATTACTTATCTGTAGTGAAATATTGGTGTTCTGGGATGCCGGTATTATCATGTTTCGGCTTTGCTGTCTCAGTATTTTAAAAGTCAGGTAAGTGGTATTTCAGTCTACTGAAGTAGACCCCATATCCATCGTATTATCTTATTACTGTATGTAAGTCTCCTCACGTGTGCAAAAGAATGATTGGGAACTTCTATGGAATGGTAGAGTCCCAAGGATCAGAAGGAAGAAATGATATACACTATGCAGGGATGGTGGATTTGGCATGCTGCAGATATCTGCATATGGGCCAATTTCCATTGGATGGTCCTATTGCAGAGCCATGTTAGGCAGGGTATTTTGGCAGATGGTTCAAAGGATTAAAGCTGCAAGCTGTAGTTCCTCTGGCACAGGATTTGATTTCCCACCACCCTCATTTATGTGAGGTGATGTATCTTAGTGGTAGAGCACAGGTATTGCATGTTTGAAGTCCTGGGTTCATTCCCCAGCATCTCCATATCAATTTGCTTATTGGCTAGGTTTGTAAGGGTCTTGTGGACATTAGCCTAGCATATACCTATGAACCTACTAAATATTCCCCTATACATTTTGGAAGATTGACTAGGCTTGTGAGGGTCCTTGTGGTTGTTAGCCTAGTATATACCCATGAATCAGGCCCCATTGGGTGTTGATCAAAATATATCAAATGGCCTGCTGCAGAACAACTGTACTAATACTCCTTCCTTCAGGATTTGTGACCAGGGAGGGCTGGACCTATGGTTTGAAAGTCATTACAGTGATGAGAACTGAACCAGTGAAGGCATTTATTGAGCTCAGTTATCTGGAATAATACGTTTATCTAGCAAGGTCCCACTTTGTTATCATAGCCCAACTTGATAAAGGTAGATATTGTATAAACTGGAGATCTTTAAGATAGAAAGAAGAAGCAGACCATTCTGTACACAAATCTTATACACTGCTTCTGACAGGCAACTTCTGATGGCAATTAAGGAATATCCTTATACCCTTAATGATGGACAATGCTGCACAAACTGCAACATTAGAGAATGTCTGGGAAGAGTTAATCTCAACACATTTAAGGACAGGCAAGAAGTTAAGATCTTTGCATGAAAAAGTATTGGACCCCCTGAAAACGCTTAATGATGGCATGAGACAGGGTTGGGAAAATTCAATAGAAGAAGTTATAATGTATAATGTTTAGGCATTTATTGAGTTTGGATATCTGGAATAATATGCTACCACATCATATGTATCTCAGAGAATTACCTTTGTCTGAACAGGCTCCTCATTCATGTGAAACAAAGTCCCTCCCTAACCCTATTCAAGAGTAACTTGGACCATTGGATGGGAAATTGAAAATTCACCGCTGATTTGGCACCCATGTCTCAGTAAATCATGCCATAACCAGCAATCACCCTTACACATAGTATGCACCTATGAACCTATAAGGGAATGGAAAATATGTGTCACAGACCTAGGAAAAGTGTTACAACTAGATGTGTCTTGATTTACATTAAGTAAGTACTGCATCAGTGGACACCATTGCAACCAAGCAGGAGAGATAGGCCAAGCAGCAACAAGTACTGGCAATGTCAGGAAGAGGGGGCAAACTGCATTCAGTTATTGTGGAAATGTTTGATGGTCAGACAGCTGTGGCATGTACAAAACCCACCACATTGTAATTCTGTCAAATTTTGGCTGATAGGTATTTTGTCTGAGAGCAAGTATTTTTTCGGTAACAATCAATGTCAGTGTCAGAAATGTCATTTTGACTTTGATCTCTACAATTTTACAGAGATGGAAGGCTATTCCTAAGGACTGGATTGCTTTGATCTATAAGTTAAGTTACATGTTAAAGTACTGGAAAAGTGCAAAGATAGACATGGATATATGGAGCTGTTAATGCTACATTTTCTTACTTCTATTAGTACTCAGTCTGATCTCTGTTGTTTATGGCAGAGTTTGAATCTATTTAATAGAGTTTGAATCCTGTTATTTTAAAGCCTGTTGGAATAGAAAATAATCAGATTGCAAATATATATTCTGCACTCAGCTCAGACCAAGGGGTCAAGCAACTGTAGCTGCAAGGACATATATCCAGTACAATCCATTAGCCTTATTATTCCATGTTGCTGGCTTATGGTCTAAAGAACACTTCCCCAAGCATTCAGTGCATGCAATGGAAATATGGTCAGTCACTAATAAAACTTTCATTCCTCATTCCCAGAAAATCTTAATTAGAGGTAGCCATTGTCTTCTTAATAGCCAGGATGTGGCCAAGATTTCCTTTTCAACAGTGACTTACCAGACCTTCAGTCACTTTCCTACAGACAGGATGTTAAAAATAGACAGCAATTGCCCTCCAATCATGTTAAAGGGTCAGGGTGGTAGTGGTGCACCACTCGTGGAGAAGGAACATATAACATGTTCTGTGTATATGCCTTACAGTACTAGTATATGAATGCGGTAAAAATATTTGACATATTCTAACTGGTAAATTGAACTTATGAAAATGTGTTTGTGTCTTTCGGCTTTTCCCGATTAGGGGTCGCCGCAGCGGAAACTCCAGTCTGCTAGTGATTGGCAGTTGATTTTTACGTACAGGCTTGCCAGGCCTGACGCACAACTTTCAACGAAGATACGCCCATTCATGCATGTCTCCACACAGAAGACGCTCTAGCTGAGAATCGAACCGGACAGCGTCTATGTAAAAAATGTAAGTTTGTAAATCAGCATTCTAACTTAAGCACATTTTAGAATGTGGAAATTTACCCATGTACAGGTAAAAAGGATAAAAAATGAAGTACTTACTCATGTATTTTATTAAAATGTTGTACATTTATTCATTCAGAACCATCTATCTCTCTGTCTAAATACACAGGTGCCCTCCAGTAAAGCGGAACAACAGCCAAAGCAACGGACTATATTAAAATAAAACACAAATCCACAACAAGTGCTTTCATCTCTGTTAATTCAGGAACTTCATCAGACAAATACAACAGCCTCATTTCCTTCTGTCTCTCTATCTGTCTATGTATATATACATGCAGTGACTTCTTCTTCTTCTTTCGGCTTTTCCCGGTTAGGGGTCGCCACAGCAGGTCACCTGTCCGCTCATGATTGGCAGTGGAGTTTTACGGTGTTGAGTTGCCCATATATAGATGCGGTGACTGAAATCTCATAATACTGAATTTTATTTGACCGAGACCATAATACCTAATTTACAAAATATTGAAAAATCATTTGACTGAGTCACATTATACTGAAAGCTTACAATGCTGAAATACAAAATGCTGAATTTTAAGCCATAGACGTGATGTGCGTCCCTTCACCTGTGACTTGCTTGTGAGAAAAAAACATTACTGTAACTTAAAGTGCTGACTGTCAGAATACCAATAATAGTGTAGAAAGTAGTGTTGTAGAGTTTCTAAATGTGGGTATGTCTCTACATTTTTATGGGAAGTATCAAAAGTAATATGGCGGATGTTTCATGCACTCCTGGCAGTAGTGGCAATGTGTACAGTACTGTAGGTTAAGTAAAAGATATATGCCCTTTTCCCCACTGTAGTATGATCCTGAGGTTAGTATATATAGTTGAGAGGTGGGGTGGGCACAGCTTCCTGCCTAGTTTGTGTTTATATCATCCAGTTTCTGTTAAGAGGGTAAGTAAGTAGTTTTTAAGTTTTGGAAAGAGTTAATCAATGGTGTTGCAAGTGTGCATGTCTAGGACTTAAAATTCAGTATTTTGAAGTTCAGCATTGTAAGCTTTCAATATAATGAGACTCAGTCAAATTAGTTTTAAGTATTTTGAAAATTAAGTATTGTGGTCTCAGTCAAATGAAATTCAGTCTTTTGAGTTTTAAGTCATGTGAAGTAGATCCATACATGCATATGATCTGTACAAACATCTGCTTTCAAGATGTTATCATATGCTGGTGAGAATAATGAAGGATGGATGTAATAACAATGAAAACTTTGGGTGGTTTTGGGAATAACAGGTGGAGAACCTCCACATCTGACAGAGTCACTGCCAGTTAAAGGCTAGTGGCAGAATCTTTTAATGATATTGCAAGAGGTCTGTCAGAATAAAATATTTATTTTTGGTATTGCTAGATCAGTAGATGTATATTGGGAGACAGAACAATGAATATAGGTTCTAATTATAGCCTGCTGGCTGCAGATAGATGTAGCAAGGTACTACAGTGAGGGAAATTAACTGAGCACATGGAAAAGTTGCATGGAGTGTATATGAAAGCTTACCAAGGAGGGTGGAGACAAAGATTTGGAAAAATGGTGATACAGAGAAAAGGAACTTGAGGGCATCAGGGTGGAGCAATGGGTATGAGTCTCAAGGGATGGCAGGTATGGTAGGTAGTTACTATCAAGCTGAGTATTGCAAAATGATGGGCCCATTACTGCAGCTCAGATGGCCTAAGTTCAATTAGAATATCTGGAGTTGGAGTATATAGATGAGATGTTGGGTAGTTTTGAGTGGCCTACATCAGCTTGCCCATCCTATATGCTCAGACACATCTCCATTACTGATTCCTGGTGGAGACTGTGAATGTGTGGGATACAAGACTTTGGCTAAGTCATTATACAAAGATGTAGAAGATATGTCATAAGCCCATTGCATTCCTACCATTGGAGTGTGTACACAGGGGCTAGGTTAGCTCTCAAAGGGCAAATACTCCCTCAGTAACAGTATGATGCTGCCCTAGAATGCTGCAATGAGCTCTGAGGGTCCAAACATGGATGACATTAGTGCAGGGGAGAAAAAATGGTTGTAGCAAACCTGGTCAATCAGCAGATATAGTACACCTTCTTAAAATAGTTTTGTTTTACTTGTTTTCTGCAAATCCCAGCTGACCATAAGAGGCTCAGTCAACCATACCTCTCAACTTTCCAGATTTTTGCAGAATGTCCAGATATTTGGCACATATTTTTGATCTGTTCCTCATAAAATTTGTGGTTTCCTAGCAAATCAGTGGGATGATCTGAGGACTGAGGTTAGTAAATAATGACATGCATTTGAGTTTCAGACTTCATATCCTTCATAAAATGTATGTTAAAACAAGCCCTGTTACTCTAGCAACTTTCTAAGTTTATAAGAGCAATATTTAAAATATCTTTTGTGCCACCATTTTATCAGGTTTTGTCCATATTTATTGCACTAAAAGAATGATAGGTATGCAGTCAACCCATTCATTACCCCAGTTTAATAGCTCACTCATTTTACACTGCTAGTAATAATGCCATACATGTAGTGGTATGGGGGTTCCCATGTAATTCTAATACCCCCTACACATGATCTTAGACATTAAAGGGAGGCTTGCAATGGGTCTTAACAAGGGATGTCATCCAATTCTGTAAATGAAATTGCACATAGTCCTGTCCCCATTGAACTAAGCATCTCTACATACTCTTTAGTCTACATCAAGAAATGTAATGCAGAGTGTGCAGCCTGGAATAAACCTCACCTATGTATAAGCATTTTAACATTTGATGGAATATAAAATACAAACTCTATAAGCTAAGACTGAGTAGGACAAACTTTTGGGCATGACATGAATGTCATAAAAGGAGGGTAAGACCTAATAAACATCTCCTAAGACAGCATTTAGTTTTTCCAGCACAGTAAACAGATAAGAATGAACACGTGAAAGGTATACAAGAAAACTGTGATTCGGGTTGTCCATGATCGTACTGGTATGAGAACGTCAATAAATTGACAAAGATTGAAGAGTTCCATTAGTAGAGAGTGGTAAAGTTATGACTATAATCCATGTGACATGAGTACCTTTAGCATTTCAGGCACCTGCTGAAGCTGGTACATTATCGAGTGGAATGATAAGAGTTAACCTGCTTGCCTCTGGTCTGACGGATAAGTAGGACTGTGTACCAGCATGACTTCTGTTACAGAATTGTCTATAGAATCTTCATCGTAAACTGATCATCACATGACCTCTGTTATAGAATTCCCACTATAAACTGACGCTCACATGGCTGGTGCTGTCTATGAAGTGGGAATAAAATCAGCTTATTACATCACATGTGGAGGTGTAGGTATATATGGAAAACAGTTTGTCATAAAGTAAAAAATAAAAATCTTCAGCATCAGGAAGATTCGGATCCTGGCTCACTTGTTACTTATTGAATCTGATGAGTGGCTCCAAGAGCAGGACACTGTGGGCAGTGTGGGGGAAGCATGCTAAAAAAATACAAATGGGTTCATGCAGCTGTATACAGAAGTTACAAATAAGCTCACAGGAAAAGCCCTGTGACAGTATATTGAACTTAATCTGAATTTTGACTATATTAAAGGAAGCTCTATGATCTAATGAGAGTTTTCAATTGTTTCTTATATTGAATGAGGGACTGGAGGACAATGCATATATCTCTTATGTATGAGGTTCTTAAATTGGTGATTAAAGAGTTCTGGAGGATCTGAGGAAGTTCAGTCCAAGATAATCCACTCGGGTAGCATATCCTTTGATTTGGCTATGATATCTTAACAATAAAATACTTATCAATGTTAAGAGGCATGACATTCCAAGCAGGAAATGTTTGTAAGTACTCAGTCATAACAAGGCCCTTACATAAGAAGAAACAAGGCATTTACCTTTTGGATATAAATGGTGTGCTTGTCTGTGTTGTCCATGCATTAATGTTGCCATCAGTTTTTGTTTTTTTTGAAATGCTTAGTTCTGCATAGTAAGACATACTAATGGAAAGAATATGCAAGTATTGTGTCTCACATCAAAAAGTTTCTAAACACACATATTGCTAACAAATTAAGTAATACTATTGTTAGATTCAAGATAAAAATGGCACAATACTGCCATAGCACCACCCAGAATCAATAGTTTTAATATTTGCAAATACCAGAAGAATGTAGAAGAAATAAAAAAATCAATAAATAAATTTAAGGCATATAACTAATAACCACGTTTGTCAAGCCCAGCATATAAGATATGTTTTGTTGTAAAGGACAAGGGTGACTTAAAAAGGCTTCTTTATCTTTCCATGTTATCTCCTCCTATGATTTAGAATATTCTTCAGAGCCAGGTAAATCCAGGAAATGACATGAATAGAGCATCAAGAATATATTTAAACACAACCATGTAGTTATTGTTATAGTTAATGATGTCGAACAACGTAACCAATACAGTTATGGTGTGGTTAGCATTGCTGTCTCACAATGCAGGTGGAGGGGGACATGGTAAAAAATGCAAATAGGTCCAACTGGAGTAGTTTGTGTGCAGAACCTACATGTCCTTCCTCTATTAACATCTGCTTTTACAGGATACTGTTGCTCTGGATGTTATTAGCATATCATGTTGTACAAAAAATGTCCAAAAATTCAGTTTGCAATACAGGCCTCATGCAGAGTAGAACACATATACTGTCTCTATGTATTAATTATTTAGGCTCCTGATGTGATAAGGTAAATAGGCTATCCTCCGAATCACCCTCAAGAATCATACAGTTGAGTACCTGCATCCTGTAATGGGCCATCATCATGCCCTCTGCTGGTTTTCTTGTTTTAAGCTAGTGCTGGACAGGAGGGGTGCTGCTTACCCAACAGCCCTGAATACTGTACAGTTGATCCAGAAAGAAAATGAATGAATAACTGTTCACAAATTCAAACTTTTATGACAGGCAAAGTTAAAGTGCAAACAACACTCATTTTGACAAAAATGTAGTGCAGGGCCAGACCAGTTGCCAAATCAAGTGATTAGGAGGGATATAGATTGTAAGTGATGACTTTTTATCTAAAACCAACTGAGTGGGAATACCAGAAATATCAAAATCAGCTCTGGTGCTTTGTTAAATTAATCAATATACAGATGAAAGACGTAGTGACAAAACACACCCTTGTTTAGTGTACTATTTGTAAGGGTTAGAATGTAACCATCCCTTACTATGAGCTATTAATCAAAGTACATAGAAATAAACACTTTAGTAGAAAAGGTCAGAAATTCAATGACCTTCACTAGCTCTCAAAAAAATGCCATTAGACAAGCTAAAATGCAGATGTATCATCAAGACTCAGGGATGGTGTTACCTTGCTGAAAGGACCAGTGGTCATTAAGTGTCATGGTATAATTTGCTGCTGTTTCTGATGAGTAGACATTACTGATTGGAGGTCTAACTACATTTTATTGGTTCTTTCACTTTTGCACTCAGCATAAAAGTTTTAAAGGTGGCACAGTGGCACAAAAGATAGCTTTGTTGCCGCACAGCAAAAGTCTCCCTAGTTCGATTCTCGGCTGGTGTCCCTTCTGTGTAGAGTCAGCATGTCCTTCCTGTCTTCATGTGGGTTTTCTCTGGGTGCTGCAGTTTCCTCCCACATTCCAAAGACATGCAGTAGGTGGACTGGACACTCTAAATTGATCAATTGACTATAGCTAAAGCACATTTGCTGCAAGAATTTTCTTTTGTGGTATGTTTTAAGCTTAAACTTCAAAAAATATCCAGGAAAGTATACTGTAAGTTATTACAATTAATAATTATCTGGTAATTTCAGAATTTTTTTGCTTATTAAACTGAATTATAACTTTTTTGCAGTTTGTTTAGTTACTGACTTTGTGTTTTGAACTGTCACCTGGTTATTTATGAATCTGCTTGCACTCCCTTTTTCCTGTGATTTTACACTTTCATGACTTTTTTATATTAAACTGTAGATCGCTTAAAATATCTGATACTGTGAATTTCTTAATCACCTACTTGTTTGTATAGCAGATAGATCCTCTACTTCATTACACTGAGTGCCCTCCTTTGATAATCTGTTAGACAGCATCTCCATATTGTTAATAAAAAAGATCTCCCATTCACTTTCCTCCATGCATAAAGATACTGTTTTCAGTTGATTTTCCACTCAGTGTGTTAACTATCTGAGAGCAGTTGTGGTTACTCCATGGCAGAGACTAATTTGCCTCAGTTGCTAAGGGGTAGATGTTAATGGCTGGAGTTCTAATTACTTTCTTAACGGTTCTTTCACTTTTGCATTTAGCTTAATTGTGGGTGGTGGTGCTGTATGCAGCACCATATACTACTGCATTTGACAAAATCAAAAACTTTCATTTTAGAATTCTGTCCCTCGGGAGCCTTAGTTAACTATACTTCCCAGTTTCAACTGTATAAACTGCAGAGCTAGGCAGTGGTATATCATTGCATGTCTAAAGCCCTTTCACTCTGGTCATTATCATACATGCTATTAAATGGTAACCTCTGCCTCATGTATGTAGCCTCAGCTTACCCTATCCTGTCAGACTGATTTCCAATCTGCATGTCCAATGGTAGCATAAACACTTGCTCAGGAGATCTCAATCTTTTTTGAAAGTTAAAACATTTTACAGGAATAGGTTTGTATGCCTGAGAATACCATTTATATGGAACTGTAGCTCACTCACCATAAAGCAAGGTACTTATTTGATTCTATTCAAGCATAATTTGGATGACTGGATATGAAACCAAAAAGTGACCACCAGTTTTGCACCTGATTATGTGTTATTCATACAAAAAATATATAAAGGCTTAAAAAACTGCTAAATGAATGTAAGTCTAGGCTATTTTAAGATCCTCACAGATCAATTGCCTGGTAAGTAGCTATGAACATCTGGACCTATAAATGTAACATTAATATGAGGCAAAGGCATGACTATTGATGTAGTTTCTGAACTTTTTGATCAGTGTTTGATATAAGCCTTCCTTTTAATAAATCCAAAATAAACATAATGAGCCCTTTTGGGTTTAACAGCCTCTATGTGTTATGGCTATCAGGTGCATTCAAAACCTGAGGAGCTTCTGGGATTTTGAGATGATGTAGACTCATGGCCTGAACAAAGTGAGAGGACAAACCATGAAGGGGTGGGGCGGTCGTCTTTTTTTTTTCAGTGAACATCATAGACTGTCATCAGTGCATCTTGCTCTGCCTAAAGTTGATTATAACAGGGCATACATGAGAGCCATTTATTTAATAGAAAGATTTTTACATCAACATCCATTTAGTCAATAAAATTTAGTCAGATAAGCAAATTGTCGACAGGTGTAAACGATTGTACAATCCTTGGGGGGTATTTTCCCCAATATTGTGCAATCTCAGAGTTAGTATATATAATCAAGGGGGAGGCTTGTCCCCTGCAAAAAAAATTGAGTTTTTTTATTGTTTTACTTTTGTATGTGCCAAGGCTTTTACTTGGTGCATGTGTAGTAGTTTGGCAACATTTGGATTGTCGACATTTTAAATTAAATTTGGACTCTTGATTATATTCAGTAGACCCATATATGGTTGTTGTTATTGTCTTTCGGCTTTTCTCAGTTAGGGGTCGCCACAGCGGAACTCCGGTCCACTAATGATTGGCAGTAGATTTTCACGGTGCCGAGTTGCCAGCTCGACGCCCAACCTTCAATGAAGGCACGCCCATTTGTAGACCCATATATGGTAAACATTTGAAATGAAGCAGAGAGACTGAATGACCAAAAAAAGACTTACATACACTAACTCACAGATGGCCATTTCATAGGATATTCCCTTTTCTCTGAGGCATGTCAAACTTGAAAATGGTATATATAAGCTCTGGGGGTATGGGGGGGCTTCCCTCTACATCAAGGGGTGCATGACAGCTTGTTCCCCTTAAAAAATTCAATCTAAAGGAGAAGCGGGATCTTTGAGATTTGTTCTTGCCTTTTCTTTCTGTTTTTTTTTTTCAGCTTGTTAACACTTTTTATTTTGAGTGCTGACATTTCAATAAAAAAATAAAATAAATATTATATATATATATATATATATATATATATATATATATATATATATATATAAGACAGAGAGATTGATTGAAAGATAGTCGTGTGTAGATATATGTATGTATAGATATAGACATAGACATAGATACATAGATTTTTTGGCTCTCCCATTACTCTAAACCGTAAGACTACTTTGCAGTTGAAGGAAATATATTTTCAATTGCTTGCAAACACCTGCTTCAGTCACTGATAAAGATCTTTAAATGTCTGATAATGCTTTCTGTTGAGTTAATCTTCTCTTTCACTAGTGCAAAATAAGTCTCTGCCACTGTTCTTATTTATTCCTCCAATAGTATTGCCAATTTACTTTTATTGTATTCATTTGCTTGCTCCTAGATGGAGTGAAATTCTCATGCCTCTTACTTTCTTTTTGCTGTCTTGTAAGGAGAAGAACTCTTTACTTACCACTAATAAATGTGAAGTCGAAGCTCTGAATGTATTAAGAGAGGTAATATATCAGTTAAAATATCACTGCAGTGAATTAAAATGAATCGTGTTTTTAATACCTTCACATTATTTCAGCAGGGTAGTATTTATCAAGAATTTCCATTCTTCTGGTATAGATCTATTAACTTAACCATGACCTATTTTAAAATGTTTTACCAACATGGAATAGTTTTAAATAGTTTAGTAGTGTAGCATGTTTATAGTATTATTTATAGTGAACTAGTACCACTATTTTACTAATAGTTTTTTTTTGCCTGAGAACCTCTATTTATTTATTAATTAATTTATTTATGGTAAATGTGCCAACCTGAATAAAATTAAATATTGAATAATGTATTGCAACATAGACATTCATAATATGTATAGCCTTGGCCTGACCTCCCAAGCTCTTATGGAAAGGGGCTGTAACTAAGTCCAAAGTATGTTGTGGGTCTGGTATATATTCATGTCAGGGTAAATTCAATGTTGGATCATGTGGCAAGGCTACAAATGTTCCACCAGAGATACATGCTAATATTAATCTATGAACCTATGAACAGTGGTGCTGTATTCTTTACTTTAAGCTCAGTGTAGTTTAATAAGACACAAAGAGTTGAAAAGTAACACTTCATCTACTAATCCTTGAGGTTAATTTACAAAGGACTTCACTCACCAGTTTAAATTATTTGTAAATCAACCAAAAGAAGAAACATAAAATGTTGTTTGCAGGGGTGTAATACCCACTGCCCCCCATGCCTTCCAAAGTTATATATATCCATACTACAGTAGCAAACAAAACTAAAAGGGAGAGATCTCCCACAGCAAAAGAATCACTACTGGAGAGCACTAGCAAACTGGAATGACAGTGATTTCCTATTGAAAACAGCAGTTTAGCATCATAATGCTGGTTCTTGGGAAATACAGCCGCAGGTAGCTGGGGGCACAGAGGATGGAAGAAAGCAAAAGTATCACCATGTTTAAAGTAATTGCTTTACCGATGTGCTGTATTTAAATAAAAGTTCACATTTGCACAACAAATGGAAAGACTGGTAAAATATTTTTATAAATGCAACCTCTGTGAAATATGTGTTTTTAGTAATGAAAGAAAAATAACTGTATTATATTAATAAATGTTGCATCAACTATAGTGGAATAGACACACCTTGTTACTAGAAATGTTTCTCTTGAGCACATTTATTTTGAGAGTCTGTTGAACTTTAATTATGCTAAATATTGACCAATGTATTAAAAAAGTAGCATTGTATTATGCTATAAACAATGTAATTTACCAATGCACACTGATTTGCAAAAGTGGCCCCATGTTAAAGCTAATTTTTTACACGCCAGTTTAAGGTGTTTTTCCAGTTTTGTGTATTTAAAATAAAACTGCATAAATAATTACAAAAGGAAATACTAGAACCTTACATTTACAGCATCGTTGTAACAGATGTTAAATTCATGTGTTTCTCCAAATAAAGATTGATAGTACTGCTGTAATAATAAATACTTTTTTCTTACCTTCGACCACCACATGGCCACAATAGTGAGGAAATCCTTTATGTTGCACAGCTTATAAGTAAGGGCATGGCATCTAGGTCCAAAGAGGTCATTATCCTACTGTACCCTACCGTTATCAGACAAATCATAGAGTACAATGTTCCCTTTGGTATGTACCTGACCAAGCATATGCAGCAACTAGACCCACCTCAGAATTTCCTTACAAAAAGAATACAAGGACTACCAAACCTACCTTATGCAGAGCACCTTAAAGCCCTTTCCCTCTACTCAGTCTCCTATAGATTTCTGAGGGGTGATATATGCCTAGCTTAGAAGGAATCTGCAAACCCCACACTTATTAGAGTGACCTCAGTGGTTCCTTACAAAAAGAATGCAAGACATAACAAACCTGTCTTATGCACAGTGCCTTAAAGCCTCAATCACCCACAGATTGCTGAGGGTGATCTATGCCTGGCTTACAAGGCATCCACAAACCCCACCCTTATCAATCTCTTACATATTCATAAGTCAAAGAGTACCAAAAATACAAGGTCTAATGACTTGAATTTTGTCATTGTTGTAAACAGAACATGTTGAAGAGACAGATATGTGTCCCAGGGACTGCCAGTCTTATGGAACAGGCTTCCCATCCATATGAAACTGAGTTTGTTTATTACCCAGTTTAAGTACAACCTAGACTAGTGGATGAGGAATTGGAAATTTACTCTGGGCCTGGCACCCATGTCCCTTATGGACAGAGGCAGCTTATAAATGCCTGGCCATCAATGTCCTATTTGGATAAGGACAGCAGGACTTGACTAAGCTTAGAAAGGGCTCCTGGGTCATTATCCTAGCAACACTCTATGAATCTATAAACGTATAAATTATTTTTTCTTAAACATCTTACTTGTAGTGGAATAGTTCACATTCTTATTACTAATCATTTCCCCTGAAACCAGTCAGTAATTTCTGAATTTAACATCGTACAGTAAATTAGAATAGTAGAATGTATTCTTGGTATTAAGAAAATATAATTTTGTTGTACTTATTCATGGCATTAATAACAGCATGGTATTTAATCTTCCTAATGTTAAGGTGTTTTATAAATGCACAGCTTTTAAACAGAACCATATATTCCAAATGAATGCAAATAGTGGTGCCATATTTTGCTAAAAACAAAATCACACATTTTTCATGATGCAAATGTCTGATGCAAATGTATGCACTATATTCTTAATGCAACCCTAAAGCAAACCAAATTCATATATTGTCTTATCATAGAAAGATCTCAGTTTCATTGTCTTTGCTTAAATTCCCTTTGACCTTTACCAGTTGTACAAAATATGAGCTGTGAAAACTTGTGAAAGTAACAAGCAAATCTGAAAATGATGCTACTGTTACATTTTAACAGTGTCCTAAACACACACACACACACACACACATACACACACACACACACACACACACACACACACACACACACACACACACACGCACACATGCACACACCACACACACACACACACACACACACACACACACACACACACACACACACACACACACACACACACACACACACACACACAGTATAAATGGCATTACAGCAACACATAGCATATCTGTAACACCAGTAACAATTTACTACTATTCTCATTATTGCATGTACGTATATCTTTTGGTGATGAAACTCCCAACGTGTCAATTGTCAAATGCACAAACTACTAAGGAATGCAGTGAACAACAAAGTAAAAAATAAAAATAAAAAAGCACAGAGAAAGCAAAAAAACACCAGCTGCAGAAGCATAAAATCCAGCACTTATCAATGCTTTCCATATGGTCTCACTGCCAGAAGATGACAATATAGAACTCCCAAGCTTGGCACTTTGTGAGGCCAATGTTAGCACTAATTCCTGGGTCCACATCCCTTCAGAATCCATGCAAAGACTCATGCCTGGTTCCACACCAATTCTGACCCCATGGCAGCACTCATTCCTGGATTTACACCGATAGGTGGATTTGGTGTTGAGATTGTTAGACATTGTGGTCTTCAGCATTTTGGTATTCTATATTATGGTCCCAGTATTGTGCACTTCAGTGTTGTGGTCTTCAAGATTCTGATAGTAAAGTAGATAGACAGACAGACAGATAGACAGATATCTTGTGACACCTAATATATATACACTTATGCACACGCACAGATATAGATATAGTTATAGATAAAGATAAAGATGATATAGATATAGATACAGATATGGATATAGATATAGATATTTATATAGAGGGAAAGAGAGGGGACTATGGATGCAAATACAATCCGTAAGTTTTTTAATAACTGTTATTTTTTTACAAGGAAAAATAAGCAAAATAATGTAGAATTTATTTACTCTAAATGCAAGTGAGCATAGTAACAACCAGTTATCTAAACTAAACATTTGCAAGGATGTAGTTTTTTTAAGTGTTCTTTTAAGTCATGTCAAGGACAGCGAAACAAACTACATTCTTGCAATGATGTCAGTATCCTTTTAAGTCATATAACAGCAGTTTCTTGCAATGGAGTTTCTTCAAAGCAGAAAGTAATGCAGTTCATGTAGCAGACGCCAGTACAAAACAAGTCTTAAAACAGTAATTCTTTCTTCCAAAAGTGAGCATTGCCCTGGTATACAGTAAGTTTAGGCATGAAGTATAGAAGTCAATTTTTTCTCAACAGTAAGCTGAAGCCCTTCTACTGTCAGAGCTTAAGTAGCACAATATAGTCACATTGCAGATGTTTTGTGAGGCATACTTTGGCCAGTTTTATATTTACAAGTTTCCCTAGAAGCCCCAACTCCTCAGTTCTATCTAGGGTGAAATCTAATACTTCTCAGTTATTTGGAAATCAAAATACCCCTTTTCTTTTCCACTGAAGAAAAGGACTGCTTCCTGAAGGCAATTATTTCTCCTCACATGGAGATTGTTAGACTTCTCTCTTACTACAGCTCTACCATTCCTTAGTTTCTCTAACTATAGCTCGAAACTGCCTTAGCTTCTGGAGGGAATTTTCTTCTTTTCTGGCAGCCACTGAGGGATGTCAGACCATTCCAAACAAAGCCAAGACTTATTAAAATATACCCTGTCTACATTCTAGCCATGGACTGTGTTAATAATCCCCCTACCACAGTGCAGGCCCACGGGATAGACAACCATTCTGGTTAGTTTATATATCTGAGAATGACAGTCTGATTTACTGTGCATATAAGCTACTCAATGCAGGGCTTTACATTTAAAAAATCAGAGAGTTAATGCTCAGTAAGGAAACTTACCATTTTTCTCTGCTTTGTGAGAACTGTAGAGGGACATTATCATTCAGAAATGTAAAAAAGCATCCTAGCAAATGAAGCCAGAGAGAGATAAATGCCCACTTAATTACCAAATACTGTTTTTCATTTGTAGTATATCAGTATCATCGTGGCTAAGGTGCTCTCTGGTTAGGAATAATCTCTTTTCCTATCACTACTCAATAGAACATCTTTAGAAAGACACAACAGTAAGCTTTAGCACTTACCTCCACACAGCAATGCCATCTGAGAAATGTGAGGCATAGTCCACAATCACCACTATGTTCCATTATAGTTTTAACTAGGGGTCCAACTATGTCTATGACCATCAACACAAAGCAAATCTGAATAACGGGCAGTGAGAATAGGGGATTGATAAAGACAGTGTTTGCAGCTGATATCTGACAGTCGGAGCAGGGAAAGCATCAATTTTCAATTGCTAAAATACACATGGCCAATAAAATGAAGTGAACAGTCTGCCTGTTTTTTTTCTGTACCCAAATGCCTTCCAGTACAAGCTGCCTAACTGGTTATTTTTTTTGTATCCAAATGACTTCCCAGTATAAACTGCCTAACCGGTTAGGGTACAAACAGTTGACTTACTATACTGTCCCCCTTTTGTCTACCTGATATGAGGTCATGTCAAAACTGAATGTATGGATATAGACTGCCAGGGTTAGATTATCAATCTCCCCTTCAAATATCTGAATATTATGTCTGGCTTCTCTGAGTGTAGAAACGTTCCACTGTGGTACCTTCAAATTAGGATGGCTAATGTTTAAGTTTATTATCCCTTTTCAGATTTACCTACATGAGTGGTGGATGGATCATTGTCCTTCATCTTCCTCTAAACCTTCTGACTGCACAGATGGACATATTCATCCATTCTGAATCTAATTCCACGACTACTCTTGTGAAGTGTATATTCAACTGATCCATGAGATTGTTTTTAACTTACCACTCAGATATAACTTTGCATTGTCCTACTATCTGTCTTCCAGCTGAGTTAGTCTGGGCTCCCCATACTAATGTCTCCCAAACCGAAGCAATCATTGACAACCACCAAAAAAGCCTATTAACCCTTTACATTTCTGCCAAAGGGTTCTTTGTCCCTAAGCATAATTACTACTTCTTGTTTGTAAAGTCCTTTTTTCCTTTTGGACCCAGTTTCTTACTCAGCAATGCTACCATGCCATTTGAATATAACAATGGTATTCCCTTACACTTTATAACTCGATAGTTATATAATTTGCAAACCTAGCATGTACCACATGACGAGATAGTGATTCCTATAAAGGAAAAATTCATGTTGCACAGTATATAGGTTAATTTGCTAAATGAAGTTTTGAATAAAGTGACCATATTGATCACCCTTGAAGCATTTTACAGATTCCATTTTTTTTTGTTCAGTTCCAACACTTTTCTGGACTTAATTTAATTTCTGTTAGAGATTCTCCATACTCAGCTCTATCCCAACATCAGTAAATACTGTACTTCTTGGGTCAATAAGGTATAGTCACCTATCCAAGACTAAGAAACAATTCAGCAACTAACACATATCTTTCCATACAACCAACTGTTTAATCAACAGTTGTGTGTCTTCTCTTTGAAGCCACCATCTTGTAACTTTTAGCATAGCTGTCTCAAATGCACTAAGACTGATTATCTACACCACCTTTATGGCACTGCATACTTCTGGTTGCATCTATTGATGGAATAGAGGAATAAGTGCAAACACTTGTGAGCAAAGTGGCTTCTCTAAAGTGTAGACCCAGGTGTGGAACTTTTGGGACATTATAACAGGTGTCATGCTACCACAAGACAGTATTTCCACATTTAGTGTGTTATAATTATTAGCATTGGCATTCTCTATAACACGGGTTCCCAAAGTGTGCGCCGCAGCGCCCTGGGGAACCATGGATTCCTCACAGGGGAGCCACAAGCTAATAAGCTTAGCCGCAAAATAAACTGTGAAGTAATAAGCTTAGTTACTAAGCTTATTAGTTTGCGGTTTATTTTGTGGCCGCTAGACAGTTAACTTAAACCATCCATTCCCAAAGTCCAGTATAACCAATAGAGTGAACCAAGCGCTTAAAGTTTTATTTTTGTTTACCTCTTAATGCAGCATGACACCTAAATTATCTCACTTCATAAAAGTACAGTGTGCTGTACAACATGTCACAAGAGCAATAAGACAAATAAAAGTCCACACCTCTTTCCACTCAGAGAGAGGAACACACACCAAATTTGGATGCCTACAGTCTTTGCAGCTGACAGGCTGTAAACTTCCCTTTGACTCTAAGACTAAGGAAAGGTGTGACACATAACTCCTTTTGCCTAGCAGGGAAGGATTCTCTGCAGTCTGTTCTAATCATCTCTCACAGTGCACTGCGGCATTGTAAACAGACATGGCAGAAGAGGAAGGAGCTGGTGGGGCTAATAATAATAACATGGGTAACGAACTGCAGCAACTTCTAGGTAAATATATTTTCTCTGCCCCACATGGTATGTAGCAAATACATGCTTTTTACGGAAGAAGTGACAGCTGTCTTGAAAGTGCATGACACTTCATATTTTGTATTTCTGCAATTTTTGGCCTTTTTGTTTATATAGTGCAGGGCATTTAATTACAGATTAAGCATATAACACATATGCATACAAAATAGTGAGGACTTTTGGTTTCTGTTGTCCTGATTATTCAGTGGAACCAAAACTAGTTTCTGTTTACTTAGGTTAGTGTGTTGTGGATTTCAAGTTGAATGTTTTTATAGTACATCTTTCCAGATTTTTGCAAACAGTGTGGAATATTCATGCATGTTTCTGTAATAATATAATAATAGTTGTTGATTAATCATTTGTAAAGCCTGTCTTCAAGCATGGCTTTAATAGTGTTGGTTAACAGAACACTCCATGAGGGATGTATATGGAGGGAAAGTACCCCCAAACTGTATTAGGTACACTGAAACCCAAGAGGTTTAATGCCTATTAGACATATGCTTTGGACTATGGCTTTTAGTAAATGGATTTCACTTCCACAGACCAGCATGACCTCTTCATTACTGCATTATATATGACTGGCTCTCTTTATACAGTGTTAAGCAATTGCAACCATTGATTCTCATGACCAGGTAGTTAAATTAGCTTAGTCTGCATCACTGCATGTTGATTTAGTATATCTGCTCAGTATTTGTTATTTAATCAGGGCTATGTCTTTGATTATATTGTTTCTGTCTAAACTTGTTTTCCTAAAGGATTGCTCTTAGTCATATAATTCTGTCATCACAGTGTATAATTTAAACAGCTGTACAACAAACTAAATGGCAGTATGGAGTCATATATCAGTATGAAAGCTCTGTATTCCTTCCCTTACAGGTCTGCATCATGGTGAAAAGGAGCTTTGGATCAGCTCAATTACCTGATCAACAAAGAGAAGTAAATAAATAAATAAATAGGGCAGTCCAACAAGGCATCAGGCAAAGTTTCTTCCTGGTTACGAGAACAAAGTTGTTCTGCATAACATTTATATTTCATTTCTCTCTTAACATCCAGTTTCCCTAAAGAAAAGTCTCCACAAAAAAAATCTACACACTCCAACCATCCCTGAAATCTCTGCTTCCTTCTAGCTATGCTCTCTTTAATGTTTCCATCAATATATCCCCCTGATCCTATTAAAAAGAAATTCACAATATTTCTAAGTAGCGATATCTTCTTATTTTAGGAAAAAGCACCCAAAGAGAATTTCCAGTACCTAATGTTCTTAAACAATTCCAACTGCTGTGCTATACATGAGGATCTCTTCCTTTTCTTACTCTTATCAGGGAATGTAAAGCATAGAAAACCACAAAAAATACAAAAATAAAGAATGCAAAAAGTACAGGCTGGAGAAGCCCAACACTCACTCCTCTGCCTTATTACATTGAACACCTCTTTTCACAGGATTTAAATGAAGATTCACAAATTGCTGAAAATGAAGTTAACTTTTTTTTTCCAAAGTAGCAGGAA
Source organism: Protopterus annectens (assembly GCF_019279795.1). Classification (NCBI taxonomy): domain Eukaryota; kingdom Metazoa; phylum Chordata; order Ceratodontiformes; family Protopteridae; genus Protopterus; species Protopterus annectens. Next base: position 1,658,891,894 of record NC_056728.1, on the reverse strand, counting down.
ACAAGAAAATATTCTCCAAGTACGTGTGTTATTTATTTTTACCTAAATAACCCTTTTAATTAAAAAAAAATTATTAGCTGTTTTGCAAAGTATACTTGCTAGAATTTGAAGCGGGGGTGCCTTGGGAAAATGTGGATTCGACAAGGGAGCCGAGAATCGAAAACGTTTGGGAAACACTGCTCTATATCATAGAATTCCTTCTGTGCTTCCCCAGAATAAATGGCAAGAGAACCCTGGAGCACTCAGTTTTTTGACAGCATGTACCTTTAACTATCCTTTCAAATGTTATGAGAGCATTTTCTGCATCACAATATACATTCATCTTCCTGCTGGTAGAGTTTGGGTTTCTGCCAGAGATTTTTTTTTTCTTTAAGATTTTATGCACTGAACTGGAATGCAAAAATCTTCCTTTGCAAGGTTTCCAAAATTTCAATTATTCTTAAGAACATTTGTCTTGCTTCATGTATACACTGGAAAATGTCTGCTGCTGGTAATTGGCTTCCTAAAAATCCTTAAATAGGGATCTAGTAGCTTTCTTTATCTTTCACTAAGATTAAGCAATTTCATCAAAATGGTGAACAACCTTGTCACTGCCAAAAGGCTTTTCTCATATAGGCATATGGTCTAAAATGATTCATCACTTATATCCAAATGAAAAATGTAACCCAGTCACTGGGGATGCACAAGCTAGTGCATTTTTTTGTGCCAGTCCCAAGCCCGGATAAATGGGGAGGGTTGCGTCAGGAGCAGCATCCGGCGTAAAACTTTACCAAATCATTTCATGCAGTCACCAGTAAATATTTCCATACCGGATCGGTCGAGGCCCGGGTTAACAATGACCACCACCAGTGCTGTTAGCCAACAGGGTGCTGGCAGAAATTGGGCTACTGTTGGCTGAAGGAGGAGAAGAGGCAGAAGGCATGGCCAAAGGCAGGAAGAGAGGAGAAAGGCTAGGACTGTGATAGTGAGAGTTGGAACTTTGAATGTTGGCAGTATGACTGGTATAGGGAGAGAGCTAGCTGATATGATGGACAGAAGGAAGGTTGGTATATTGTGTGTGCAGGAGACAAGATGGAAGGGGAGTAAGGCTAGGTGTGTTGGAGGTGGGTTTAAATTGTTTTATCATAGTGTGGATGGGAGGAGAAATGGAGTAGCAGTTATTCTGAAGGAACAGTATGTGAAAAGTGTTTTGGAGGTGAAAAGAGTGTTGGATAGAGTGATGTTTATGAAGCTGGAAATTGATGGTGTAATGATGAATGTTGTTAGTGCATATGCTCCACAAGTTAGGTGTGCAATGGATGAGAAAGAAAAATTTTGGAGTGAATTGGATGAAGTGGTGTTGACTGTACCCAAGGGTGAGAGAGTGGTGATTGGAGCAGATTTCAATGGGCGTGTTGGTGAAGGGAACAGAGGGGGTGAGGAAGTGATGGTAGGTATGGTGTTAAACAAAGGAATGCAGAAGATCAGATGGTAGTAGATTTTGCGAAAAGGATGGACATGGCTGTGGTGAATACGTATTTTAACAAGAGGGAGGAGCATAGGGTGACATACAAGACTGGAGGAAGATGCACACAGTTGGATTATATCTTATGTAGGAGGGCCAGTTTGAAGGAGATTGGAGACTGTAAAGTGGTGACCAGAGAAAGTGTAGTTAGGCAGCATAGGATGGTGGTTTGTAGGATGACGTTGGTGATCAAGAAGAGGAGGAGGAGTGTGAGGGCAGCACCAAGGATCAAATGGTGGAAATTGAAAAAGGGTAATTGTGATGTGGAGTTCAGGGATGAGTTAAGACAGGTACTGGGTGGCAGTGAAGAGTTACCAAATAGCTGGGTAACTACAGCAGAGCTTGTAAGGGAGACGGCTAGAAAGGTGCTTGTTATCACATCGGGACAGAGGAAGGACGACAAGGAGACATGGTGGTAGAATGAGGAAGTACAGAAGAATATACAGGCAAAGAGGTTGGCAAAGAAGAAGTGGGATTGTCAGAGAGATGAAGAAAGTAGACAGGAGTGTAAGGAGATGAGGTGCATGGCAAAGAGAGAGGTGGCGAAGGCTAAGGATAAGGCATATGAAGAGTTGTATGAAAGGTTGGACACTAAGGAGGGAGAAAAGGACCTGTACCAATTGGCTAGACAGAGGGACCGAGCTAGGAAAGATATGCAGCAGGTAAAGGTGATAAAGGATAATGAGGGAAACATATTCACAAGTGAGGAGAGTGTGTTGAGGAGATGGAAAGAGTACTTTGAGGGGTTGATGAATGAAGAGAATGAGAGGGAGAGAAGGTTGGATGATGTAGGGATAGTGAATCATGAAGTACAATGGATTAGCAAGGAGGAAGTAAGGATAGCTATGAAGAGAATAAAGAATGGAAGAGAGGTGAAGAAGAGAGTTCAGGCAGGATGGAGTGGGTGGAGAAGAGTGTCAGGAGTGATTTGTGACAGACGAGTACCTGTAAGAGTGAAAGGGAAGGTCTACAAGAGGGTAGTGAGACCAGCTATGTTATATGGGTTGGAGACAGTGGCATTGACAAAAAGGCAGGAGTTTGAGCTGGATGTGGCAGAGTTAAAGATGTTAAGATTTGCACTGCGTGTGACGAGGGTGGACAGGATTAGAAATAAGTATATTAGAGGGTCAGCCCAGGTTGGAAGGTTTGGAGACAAAGCCAGAGAGGCAAGATTACGTTGGTTTGGACATGTGATCAGGAGGGATGCTGAGTATATTGGGAAAAAGATGCTAGGGATGAAGCTACCAGGTAACAGGAAAAGAGGAAGGCCTAAGATAAGATTTATGGATGTGGTGAGAGAGGACATGCAGGTGGTTGGTGTGACAGAGCAAGATGCAGAGGACAGGAAGAAATGGAAACAGTTGATCCGCTGTGGCGACCCCTAACGGGAACAGCCGAAAGAAGATGATGATGATCCAAATGAAAAATGTCTCTCCTACTGCCGCAAGGTTTTCCATTGACAGGCACAGGGTGTGTAGAATAAGCAATACAACTGTTAGATATCTTGAGTTACAAATTGAAGACATTCTATGCAATCCATCAGTCCTTTTTATAACAGTGTGTGATAACACAGTTCATGAATAATTTGCAACACCATAGTCTCAGTCCAAGTATTCACACCAAGTTATCATTTGACAACAGGTGCTCATTTTGGGGTGAGGCCTGGTAGTGCATCCACTCAGCAATGTTGGGCTGTACTTTTAGAAAATTAGAATCACAGAATTTTCCTACTGCATTTCTCCACCATACATGACAGCCATTAGTTCTCCTGACCCAAGAGCTGGGAATAAAACAGTCTTGAAATATTTAAGTTTTTCTAAACTAGAAAAGCAACTGAAATGCATGCAGGGTCTCTATGGGAACACATTTATTTACAGCAAAGCATAGATAAGAAGAGACTACCCCGGGGACTTAGATTGAACAAAAGACCAATGTGGAAAAGTATGGATGATTCACTTTCTATGGAATGGGAAGATATGTTAGAGGATGCCAGCTACAAACTTATTTGTCTGCTAGTAAGGAACAACCTTAGTGTGCAGGAAGCTACAAAGGCTGACATTACATTTTTAAAAACAACATTGGAAAATGAGAACCACAATAACCTAGATGCTAAATTTGAGCTGCTTAAAGAAAGAGTGAAAGGATATGAGCAGTCCATTAAAGAAAGAAAGATTACTAAAATGAAACAAGATCAACTGGACAAAGATGATCCTGGGAGACTTACTAGGAGGTACAATAATAATAACAACAACAGGAGAACCAACAACAGACAAGGTTTTAGTTATTACAGGGGATATAAGGGAAAGTATAAGCATGCCAGCAGACCTCAACGGGATTTTCCCAGGGGAGATCCTCTCACAAAACCAGACAGGGGCACAATACAGGACCACCAGGAGACTACCCATCCAACATCTCATTCTCCACATTCCTAATCCCCTCTGGCTATCAACACTCTGCAGAAGCCTTTGACATCACAGAAGGATCAGAATAGGAACATAAGCCACACTGGCAACCAAAACCAACAGAGAGTTCTATTTGACAAATTACAGGACTACCAGGACAACGAGGACCACAGACAATCCAGCTACCAGGAGCAGCAGCACCTTCACAGAGACCAGTTTCTTCAGGAAGACCAATATTGACAGCACAGACATCAACCACCACACCAATACCAAAGCCAGCACCAGTACCAGAACAAGAACGATGACCACCACCAGATCCCCAGAGCTTGTCCCTCTTACTAGGTCCCCCATGCCACAGCCACAGCAAGGAATACTACTACAACCCACCGAGATTCCAGAAAGCAGAGGAGGAATTCCAGAGGTCTCATACTCTGTCCACAAACTCTCAGGGAGACAGGAGAACCAAACAGTGGACAGGGTTGAGGGAAATACAATACCTGGGCAATCCTGACTGGAACCCCAACTACAACCCAGGTCCCAGGCTCAGACAGAGGAACCAGCCGCAATAACAGGTACAATAACAACAACAACAGGTACCACAATAACAGGTGTCCCACTTATCTGGAACCACTCTGTTAAAGCACTGACTGAACAGGAAAAAAGTGTGTTGTCCAAAGGACTTACTTTTGTACCAAGCTGCAGGAGTGAGGTTGCTCAGGTACTGATAGACCTTAAAATGTTTGTCAGGAAGGGCAGCTTAAGGGTACAGTTTCATGGCAAAGGAAATGACACTGAAAATAAGCCTATTGATGAAACTATAAAAAGGCCTAGCAGCTATTGTCCACCACTACATCAAACACTAGCTGCTTTCGAAGTGAAATGTGAGATGGATATCAGGAAACTGCTTAAAAAACCTCCTAAGAAAAAACTTTATAACTTAACACAGGGAGAAGGAAAGGCATTGCTTGAGCTAGGCAATTATAAATCCAGGCGTGTAATGAAGGCAGACAAGGGAGGAGGTATACTTGTGACTGAAACAACTAGCTACAACCAAAAGATAGAGAACATGCTGGAGGATAACAGATTTTATGAGTTATTTACCATGGATGACATAAAATGAGCATATGGTTTATGGAACATTAATCTCACCACATTATGGGAAGAAAAACTTATCACTGAAAGTCTTTATAATTATTTATGGAGCCCATTCCCACATTTACCTTACTTTTTTGGTATACCAAAGCCACACAAGAACAGAGAAGACTCACCTTATAGACCGGTGGTAGCAAGTGGAGGTTCCCTTACTGAAACCACAGCCATTTACCTTGATTAATTGCTGAAACCTCTAGCAGAAAAGAATAAGTCATACATAAGAGATTCAGTGGATTTTTTGAAGAAAATAAAAAACATTACAGTGGAAGCTGATAGTATTTTGGTAACTACTGATGTGGAATCCTTGTACACAGTGCTCCCTCGTAATTACTGTATAACAGCAGCTATGGAGTCTTTTAAGAAACATAATCATGGCACACAGGCACAACTGCAAAAGTTAAGCAAGCTCATTAATCTTATACTGGACTTCAATTTCTTTATTTTCAATGGCAAACACTTATTCTTCTTTCGGCTTTTCCCGGTTAGGGGTCGCACAGCGGATCACCTGTCCACTCATGATTGGCAGTGGAGTTTTACAGTGTTGAGTTTCCATCCCAGCACCCAACCTTCCACTGAAGGCACATACATGCACACACTCACACCTAGGGCCAATTTGTAGTGTTCAGTCCACCTACAGCATGTCTTTGGGTTGTGGGAGGAAACCGGAGCACCCGGAGGAAACCCACGTGACCACAGGGAGGACATGCAGACTCCGCACAGAAGGCACCCCAGCCAGGGATCAACCCGGAGAACCTCTTGCTGTGAGGCAACAATGCTAACCACTGCACCACCGTGGCCACCCCAAACAAGAAAAAAATCTGGTATAACAATGGGGGCTGCTATGGCTCCCAGCATAGCTAACATAGCCCTGGGCAAATGGGAGGAGGACTTTGTGTTAAACAACACAGATTACATGTAGCATATCACATGCTATTTACATTTTATTGATGATGTATTTATTGTGTGGGAAGGTGACACCTTGCAGCTTGGAGATTTTATCACTTACCTCAATCAAACAACCCCCTTCCTGAAGTTTACTTCTTCTCATAGCTGTACTTCAACCACTTTCTTAGATATGCAGATTTCCAAGGACACCAACAATAACAGAATCATCACTGATCTATTCAGAAAACCAACGAGGGTTAACTTATTACTCCACAGTAAAAGTCTACATCCTACAAAAACCAAGTATAATGTAGTGAAGTCCCAAGGCTATAGATTAGCTCAAATTACCACAGAGATGTAAACATTTTTGAGAAACCTGAACAACTTAGAGAATGATTTTCTAGTGAGAGGCTATGAAAGTCAGATGTTAAAAAACATCCTGGAACCCATTATAGAACTGAAAAGGACTCAAGCACCTTCACTCAACCTCCCCAGTAGAAAAATGTTAAGTAATTCCACAGAGAATAACAAAATGCAAAAATAGCTGCATCCTGACATACACTTTGGATTATCACAGTATCAAAAATATTATTGAAGAAAATTGGGACATTGTCACAGGAAACCCTTTTCTGATTAACATCTTAGGTTAAGCCCCATCTTTTGTTTATAGAAAGGCCAGGAACATTAGAAGTTTTATTGAATTTAAACCTAGACCATGTGAGAAAAGCACCAAAAGATGTGGAACTAATTGTACATTTTGTATATTTATACAGCAAGGTGATAGTTTTTATTTCCCTTATTTAAAGAAGATAATTAAAACCAGTGCAAGGGGTGACTGTAACACTAAAAAAGTAATTTACAGGGCACAGTGCAATGAATGTGATGCATTCTATGTGGGCAAGACTGTAAATAAATTCAAGCATAGGATTTCATCTCATCTGTCAGAAATCTGCTCTGGATGTAAAAATAATGCACTAGCCAAACACCTTTCTCTTCGTAAAAGACACACAAGTTTTTAAAGTTCCAGATCCTGGATCGCATAGACATGGGTGATCTTGAAGGAGACATCCCGAATATTCTGGAGAAACATGAACTCATGTGGCAATTAAAGCTGAACTCTTTTAGGAAGCCTGGACTAAACTACTACTGTTCAATTAAAAGTGCACTGGAACTTAGAAAATTGCCATATTGTTTACATGACTAATTGTATTTTATTTTATTTTATTCTACAAATTGGTTTTAAATACCATTTTAAATCAGTTGAAATTTAAGTGTATATTTTGTTTCCATCATCATACATACATTTTTTCTTATTTTTATTTTTTTCTGGTTCTTTTTTCCACTTTATTCAAAGTGATGTGTAATAACAATACTAACTAATTATACAATTATATAGGTTTTTAGGGTCTTTGTACACAGACCTGAAGAAGTCTAGAAGGACAAAAGTGATCTTTGTTAACAATAGGTTATGAAAATAGAAAATTATTTTTACATGCAAAATGTATATGTATATGTTTATATATATTTTTTGATTGCCAAATGAACTAAGGTTGATATATTTCCAGCCATGTAGTATATTGTCTCACAGACTTAATAATCTACTTAATAATTTGGTTAAATAAGAGGTACCACATCATTATAAATTTTATTTAAAGTACATAAGGGTTATATATTATTATGACAGCTACTAAGTAGGGCAGGACCAGCTCGAATGTCACACTGATGGGGGAAGGGATGTGAATTTAACATGTGTACCAATAACACTTTGTTTTGCAGCACAATAAACCACTCCCTTGCCTGATCAAAAGTATATATATATTTAGAAAGCTTGTGAGGAAATTATTACTCTACTTTTGTTTTACTTGGATCGCTTGTCTGTGTACTTAATAAAGGATTTTCGACTGGAAACAGACTGCCTGCCTTGCTTGGATTAATTTCGAATACTTAGTAATGCTGTACAATTATATATTTTCTATTATTACTTTTTGTTTTGTTTTGGTTTTGACTTGACGAGTTTATGTTTGCAACTTCTACTACTATTGTCTGATCTGATTAATATACAGTGATTAACTAGAAATATATGGACTGAAACTCTTCCACACAGAGAAGTTTCTTACACTGTTTTGAAATATTTAATTTGCTTACTGACTTTTATTAATGGGAAAACAACAAAACAAAGTAAAGCTTTTTCACTTAAATACAAGCAAACATAATAATGGGTCAGTTGTCTAAACTTGACCAATTGCAGGAATGTGGTTTGTTTCAATTCCCTTCCAACTGCTGCACAATCTTTGTGCTCATTTCAGTGGCTCTCAACACAACTTATTCATAACAGGAAAGCACAGATCCTGCAGCAGAACTCAACACAAAACGTGGTCTTTAAAGTGTTCAGTATTTCATTCAGAAGAAAGACATGAGCAGACTCTTCCCCAGTATATAGGAGGTTTAAGCATCCATCCATCCACTATCCCTTTTTCCCATTTTTGCACATGGGGTAGGGGTGTCACTTCAACAGTGATAATTATACCACCAGGTGGCTAGCCCTGCCATGGTTGTTCTTCTACACCACACACTCATGCACACACTGACACCTATGATGAAATTTAGAGTGTCCAATCCACTTACTACATACCTATGGAATTTGGGAGGAAAAGCATAACACATAGAAATAATAGTCAGGTTTCCACTCATTAGCTTCTCTTGCCAGTTTCACAAATAGTACAATATAGCAGAGTCACCAATGCTTCAACAGACACACTTAAGCCAGTCTTAAATTCAGATATTACTATAGAAAGCAGAACTCCTGCATAAAATCTAGCACTCCTCACTTTTAAGAAAAATATTCTTTTGCACAGAAGGAAATGAATGCTTGTCCAGTGTCACTCAATCTTTCTCCTACAGTGAGAATATTTATGTCTTCCTCTTCCCACATCTCCACCTTGCCTTAGTTACCTCCAGGTATAGTTCCACACTGTTTTACCTTCTAGCAAAGTTAACCTTCTGTAGTCTAGTAGAGGCCATATATCTCCATACCTGATAATAAATCAAATATTTACTTTCCTAAGTACTTAATTCAATTCCCTAATATCATTTTATTTTTCAGATTCATCATTAACTCATTCTAAATTTTTTTTAATTTCCATTTTCATATATTTCCTTCTTTTTACTCTTTTGCATATTTCCCACATGCTGTACTACAGTACTCAAATATGATCTTTTGTTCATTTATCTCTCATGTTATAGTTTTCATTTTTGTCATTATTCTAAAATCCTCCTTTACTATTCTACCCAAATATGCAGATACTCCCTCCCTTCTCCTTTACAAATAATGTTTGTCTAAACAGTAATCCCTTATGGTTTCTTGATTTATTTTATATATTACTTTTTCCATATCATAATACTCTTGCATGTTGCTCTAAATTCTCAAATACATTTATATATGTTCTAAATGTTTTCCCAAACTTCACCTTCTCTTCCTTTCTTACATCATTCTGTCATTGAAAAATACTTTTTATATATTTTTTTAATTCAACTCCACTATTTAGATAAGTTTTATAGCAGTCCTTCGTGGTTGTATGCATCTTCCATAACATCAGTACTTCCCACTCATCAATTACATCACATCACTTCTCATTTATTCTTTTTATTCCATTTCCTATTTTAATATACTCCCTTTCTTCCATCATACCCATCCATATTGCTAAATGATCTGAAAAACCTATCACAACTGTATCACTATCTGCTACCCCCAAGCCTTCCAATAATACAAAATAATCAGTTTCAGATCTAAGTGCCCCTCTTTTATAAGTCCACTGACTTTTGTTGCAAGCAGCTAATTTACCACATCCTAGACACTTATTATGGAAACAACTGTTTTGTTATACTGGCAGGCTAGAAGGGCATTAATACCTGTGCTTGAAATATTTGTATGTATGTATGTACATCTTATCTCTCCCAATATTTTTGAAATCTTTAACTTTCATTTTATATTTTCCCCTTTAAATCACCAAGTCCTCTTCAATTATAATTTTCATGTTAAACACCACATACATTAATATTTGATAAAACAAATTCTCTTTTTTCATAGTTATGTATATGCATGTAAAGCTATAATTCCATAAACATGTTCTCTCCAGCTCATACCCACAACAGTTAACCTTCCCTTCCTTACCAACATTACATGTATTTTCACTGTTTCTTTATACACAACACAGCCAATCCAGAACATTTATTTCCTTTGCTAAATATTATACTTCTTTCCTACACCTTTCTGTTTCCAGTCTTTCTTCACTTGTCAGGAATCTTACACCTTCTAAAAGAATAACATCTGTATTACATTTAGCGCACAGTTCCAGTATCCCTGTTCACATTTACTGAAATCACTACATCATTATTGCTTTTCCTTCTTTTTAAGTTTAGTGGAAACATTCTTAATTTTTCATTTTCTTAATTCACTTTTCTCCCAAATTAATATTTTTCTTGGGTTTATGTATAGAGAATCCTTGTTTCTCACAATCAAAAATTTCACTTACTAAAACTTCAAAAAATAATTAGTATCAGCCTCTTCTCCTGACATCTTTCCCTCCATGCTCTTTGCCTCTCTCCTCTCATTTTCTCTTTCATATTTTTCTTCATCTACAGATTCCTCTTCACTTAGCTCAGTCTCTTTCCTAAGCCCGATTCCCTTCCTTGTGTATACTTTCTTCCCTTTACCCTTCTTTTTCATTATATGCTCTTGGCAATCCATCTAAAAGTGTCTCTTTTTCATTTCCAGAAAAAAAAATCTAACATCATGTAAACATATAACTTACACACCACATCTTTTGCTCCACTATAAAATAGATAGTCTCCTAATTCTATTAATCCCGCTATTAAAGTTAACAGAAAAAGTCTAATCATTATTCTTTACCTTTCTTTTTGACCTGGGGTGAAATATTTTTACATTTTATTTTCCTTATTCTCTCCCTAGCCCCTATTAAACTTTTCTTCCTCACATCCTGTGCTCTTTTTCCTTCAGTCTCTGATTTTGCACTGTCAGACTCATCCACCATACTTTCCCCTTCTTCATTTAAAAAAAAATCTTCATTTTGATAAAAATCATGTGGTTCTTCTTTTCTTTTTGCCATAGATTTACCTTTGTCTATATTATCCCCAACCTCCTCAATTAATGTATCTACCTATTCTACCCATTTCTGTTCCTTTAATTTGTTCAACATTAATATTCTTTACACCATCTTTCTACACATGTTCCATCCTTACATTTTTACAGGTAAACCAGAAATTACCCTTCTTTAGACATAACTGTCATTCTTTTTTACATCTACTTATGATATGACCTGGTCCTCCACACTGGTTACATCTTATCTTGTTATAATCATTAATTAAATGTGAACAATTCCAACAAAAATACTATACCTTAGGTTGACCATCATATCTTACTTTACCCTATTGCCTGCAACATATATAATACTATGTAAATGTTTTACAATATCATTTTCAACCTTCAGAAAATAATTCCATTTCCCACCTCCAACTCCAATCCTCTTTTATCTTTTTTTTCCATTTTTACATTTAAAACAGAATAACACACTTTCAAAAAGCATTTTTCAGGCCATTAATTTCAGTCTCATTTGTCCTGAAGTCAGCAAATAATTTTTCATTTGTTACAATCCCTTGTCCCAAAAAAACATAATTATTCCACAAGAAACATCTTTTTTTTCAGTTCACATAAATACATACACCTGTCCATCAAACTCTGAGTCTCAAAAGTAATATCACAAAACATGTCTTTTTCCAAATGTGTTAAAGATCTAATGTCCTTTGCCCTGAATCCCAATGGCATAGCTATTTTGTCTAAATGTATTTATTTATTTCCAGTTTGATGACCATGGAGGTCCACTGGGCTCAGTCAGCCTGCTTTCAGTGAAGACCTGGGAGAAAAGCTCTGCATTACATAGTTTAGTTACACATACAATCATAGTAAAGAAGACACAATTACAATTTCATTTCATGCTAGAGAACAGGAATAAATTATTTGGTTACATAGTACCTAAATATTTTGGATGGCAGTGGTAACTTAACTGGGAGGGAGAATAAAGACTTAGAAAGAAAAGAGAGAAAAAAAAGTGGGATATGTTATTTATAATCCATGCAATTACGTTATTTACAATATAGATAGGTTCATTTCAGTATTTATATCATAGGTTAGCTTGTACCCAGAGTTATTTAGGAGTTTAAGGGTGGATTGATTATTAAGCTAGGTGGGGAGAGTGCAGTTGCATAAATAAATAAAATATGTATGTTTCTTCTTCCTTCTTTGCATGAATTTGAACAGTATACGTTCTCTTTTTAATAAACATATAAGTACCTTTTTTGACATACTGTCTGCTCTCACTGCTTCTACAAAAGTTTTTTTTTATGCATACCATCTTCCTTGCCTATAGCATTTGCTCCAGCATCAATCCTTTCACTTTTCTTCTTCTCCAAACTGACTGCGATATCCCCTCTGTCTCATCTGTCTATCCGTCATTTATCATCGCCATCAAGACCTCAGTAGGCAATACATCCTCCTCAATCTCAGCAACTCTTACATGTTGGGTGATGCATTGGTGGAGGTGGCTATCATTATCACCTCACAGCAAGAGGTTGTCTGGTTTGATTCTTGGCTGGGGTGTCTTCTGTGAGGAGTCTGCATGTCCTCCCTGTGTTCTCATGGGTTTCCTCCGGGTGCTCCAATTTCTTCCCACATTCCAAAGACATGCCTGGAGAGTTTTTTTCTCAGGCCTCTGCTAAAAATGGACTCTGTTCCAGTCAGACTTTTCCCACTAAACAAATGTTAAATAGATAAATAAATGTTCTAGTCTGTCTTTGTGACAATCAGCTAAATGCTGACCACTTGTTGCATCCACATCATTCTTAGCAGAACCTCTACGATCTCCACAGATATCATCTTTTAGAATTTCTTCTTCCATCAACAAATTCTCTCTCTCGTCTCCTTTGTCAGTATACTTTGCTACTCTCCAACCCAATGCATCAGGACAAGCAAGAGAACACAAGCAGAACAACACACCCACTCAAAAAAGAGTAGGGGACGTTCCCTAGTGCGAAGGCTACATTTTCATTACTAGCATGAATGCTACATTGTGTCTCCACTGAAAAGATACCATTAACCTAGTGAGACTAACCCATCCAACAAAGAATACATAAAGAGCCTTCTCTAGACAGAGACTTGATATCAAGAAACACATGACAAGTGGATTAATGCAAAATCAGGAAACTTATAAGAAATTTAAAGAATGCTCAAAGAATATCTCTATGCAGAATCCAAGTGCATCTGAGGCAGTGATACTGAAAGTTTAACTATACTTACATTATTGTTGCATTACTCTAACGTTGTTGCACACTTTTTATTGTTTAGCGACACTCTGTCTGTATTGTATAAATCTATTGTATTGCTGTACTTTTCACCAGGATATGAATGAAGTTGGATATCTGTAATCAGTTCACTACCTCGATTAACAAAGTCAAATAAAATAAGTAAGTAAATAGGATCACACAACATGTTACAGTCTGTATTCTAGGCATGATTAAATGAACCTACTATTTATCTTCATAATTCCCTGTAAGGTATTATGCAGTTACTGTTAATGTGTACACTTTTCTGTTTAGTTTGTTCTTTTATCTTTTTCTGATATAACTATTTTTATTGAATTAATAATGCAATGAAATGATCTGATGGCACAATGTCTTGTTTTATGTCGCACTTTATACAAACCACTATAACCTCTTAATCCTGTGCTGTGATAGAATAGTGCATGTTCTACCTTTGATCTCAGGTTGTTGGTAAAAGGATCAAGACACAAGTCAACAGCCACTTATCAAATAATAAATAATTAAATGAATAAATAAGTAAATAGATAAATTAGCATTCTTCAGACAGATTATCTCTGATGTCATTCATAAGATTGAGGGACTTCTAAAAGAAAAATGTTTTTTGCCTGCAGCTAATGTTCTTGGATTTTTAGATTTTTGAGATTCTGATTGTTCGATACTCTGGGATTGAACACTTGTGGTTCAGTCTTTCAACATTTCAGTATTTATATCTATCTATATAAATATGTATATAATATATACAGTATGTTGTGTGCGTGTGTGTGTGTGTGTGTGTGTGTGTGTGTGTGTGTGTGTGTGTGTGTGTGTGTGTGTGTGTGTGTGTGTGTATGTGTATATATATATATATATATATATATATATATATATATACATATATACGCGCACACACACACACACACACATACACACATACACATGCAAATGCACACAGGAATGTACATATACAGATGTATACAGTTGCAGGACATTCTGCTGAATGTACAGCTTGTCAGAAGCTAATTTTCACTGTCACAAGCTATCACATGCACTCCTTAATGAGCACAGGAAGAAGAAAAGCTTCTTCCTTTGGTCTTTCCCTTCTGGTCATAGTTGTGTGTCTGACTGAGGAAGCTAGTATATGTATGTTGGTGAGTGCGGAAATGGAATTATCCACATATCAGTAGATTTTGGGTCAACCCCCCCCCCATATAATTCAATTGCAAAAGAAGGGTGTATTTTTCCTTTTGTGATTTGTATAATTTTGCCAATGCTATCCTTTGCTTATTTATGAAGTCAATCATATCATATCAAATCAGCTAAAGTTTCATAGGATCATAGTGTTTGCTAAGCTAGCAACAAGAAGGGCCTTTTTTAAGCTTAGCCATGCATCCCAAATCTCTGACAAGTTCTGGTATCCTTGATAACTGTAAGCAGGGGCTTGGGAGGTGAAACATTTATAAGCAGGGACCAGGGAGATGAACCATTTACAGGATGCCTGTGTCCATTAGAGACATAGGTGGCAAACCAGGGATGAATTTCCTGTTCCTCATCCAATTGTCCAAGTTATACTTAGATTGGGTTGGGGAGGAACTCTGCTTCCCAAGGATGGGGAGCCTGTTACAGAGAAGGGATTGTCTCTGAGATACATATCTGCCTCTCCAACAGTTCCTATTTATATCACAGGCAAGGTTTAAGCATTTAGAAATGGGTAATTATAATGCTGTTTGCTTTCCAGATATGCAGGAGATCCATTGGAGTGGATGCTGACAATGCCTTGTGTGCCAGCCACAAATCTCTCCTCAACACCCTATAGGAGACAGAATACATGGATATGGCCTTGATGTGGTCTGCATAGGACATGTTACTTACGCCGTGTATTCTTTTAGTAGAAACCTCTGTGGATATTCTGATTGTTGGATATGCCTGGTTAGGTACATACCAAAGGGTGCATTGTACTCACAGATAGGTCTGATGAATGCCAAATATAGAGGAGCAATGACTTCCTTTGACCTGGATGCCAAACCTTTGTTTATAAGTTGCACAACATAGAATGATTTCCTCACTACTGTAGACACTTGATGGTTAAATGGTAGATTAATGTATATCTGTGTCCCCAGTCCCTAACTACTGGGTCAACTCTTAGGGATGTTTTGTCAATATGATAGGTAACAGGGGTGGATGACTTCCTGAAGGCTACTGTTATGGTATTGATAATATGCTCCTATAGATAAATGTTTATAAAACTTCATTTATTTAATGTTCAAACCAAATTCAAAAACAACAGTTTCACCATAACGACTTCATCAATGTCAATACTTAGTAACTGGAAAAAGATTTTTATAGACAAAGATGCCACATGATCAATGCACTTTATAAATAAAGTGATTATACATCTATCTATTTATCTAGCTAGTTATTTATTTATATTTGTTTTCTAGGGTTGAGCACTGGTTCTAAATGAACAACACTGTGTTCTAATTCATGTTTATATGATGCAATGTGTGGCCTATGTCATCTTAAATCATTAATTTGCGAGGACATTCTTTGTTTCCATGAGCAAGATATCTATTTGACCCAGAAAGCACCTTATGTACAAATGACCATATAGACCACCTATTCAGAAGTACAAGTAACTACCACATATACATTTTCATAGTAATAACTAAAGTAGAAAACTTTTGTCTCACATACATGCCTAGGGTCTATATTAAAATAGCGAAACCTCACTTACGCGAATACCTAAATGCTGACACATAAATAACGAACCCCGAAAACACCGAACGTCCTGAACCACGAAATTCTAAATATCAAATTGTCATAGTTGGCCCTTATCTAGTATAGCTCCCTAACGTAAATGTGCAATAGTTACGGACCTTAGGGTTAGGGTGCGGGTTAAGGTAAGTGCATACATAGTAATACATGCAACCTTTACTTTAGGTTTAGAAGTAGGGTTATGTTAAGTGTATGTATAGTAATATAGTTGTGTAGCTGAATGTATATGTAAATTATACTTTTCCTGTAGCTGGGCGATGTTTGTTTATAGTTAGATACATATGTGTGTAGTGAAATGTTTGATTAGGATATGGGATATATGGGTGAAGTGTTGATATGGGGAAGTGTGGATTATTTATTTTGTTTGGGTAGGTAGTACGTAGCAGATGGTGGGGCTGGCTAACTATGGCAATTCGATATTTCAAATTTGGCACTTCAGGATGTTCAGTGTTTTCGCGGTTCACTATTTATGTGTCGGCGTTTAGGTATTCGCGTAAGTGAGGTTTCGGTATTTTAATATAGACCCTGTGCCTGTATTAGGTGTAGTTACCACAACGGAATAATTTCTTAGTTTCTCACTTTGAGATAAAGAATGCAGGCTACTAAAAAAAGGTTTATTAAACTCAGATAATTGCTGACCTAATTCTTTACCATTCCTAAATGCAAACCTGAATGATTCTGAATACTAGTTCCCTAACAAATCTATTACTATGTAATCCCTGCTAGTAGTCCTCCAATGTTTTTGATTTTGAATGTGTATACACTGTACATAACTATGAGCTGAAGGCCCAGTTTATCACACCCACTGCATGCATAAGTATTAAACAAGAGTAAATCATCTCTTGCATTATTGCCACTACATTCCAGGGCTTGCATAACAGGTACAAGTTTATAACTACTTTGCTGAAATCCAAGCTCTGGCTTCTTTGTTTCTCTTTCAGGTTCACTAATATCACTACAAATCATCTTGGCATGAATAAACTGGCAGTATGGAATATTATTAATAACATGTCTAGGATAACACCTGCCTTCTCCAAAAGCAGTGTTCCTAGTATCAGGCTTACAGTAAATGGAGATTTGAAAGGAACCATCTGAGAACATCATGAATATTACAACTATGAATTTGGTAATAAAACTATTACAAGGAATAGTAATTGTTTCTCCCTAGCTCATTGATCTTTAACCACAGGAAAACGTCCAAAAATGCAGATGTAGCACATCTGCCAAGTGAAAAGCTATCATCCAAATAAGGTCTTTCTCTTTCTACAGCTCCACTCTGCCATAGTTTTGTTCCTTAGAGGAAATTAAGGCAATGCGGAGTTGTTGGAAGGGGAAGGAAGGAAGATTGTGTGACTTTGGGCAATCATTCATTTCCTTCTGTACAAAAGATGGAGAAGAAGAAAAGAATTGTGTTCATGTTTCCAAAGTTTCTGTTTATACCGAAGTCACGTATATAATGCATTTCAAAATACCCCATGAAATGGTTAGCATAAGTAACTGCTCCATCCACAACTGTTCCATAAAGTTTTATTTATTTATTTTATTTAACATTTGTTAACTCAGTAAGGGATATGGTCCAAGGACCTTTCTTAACTATGACCTAGGTCTCTACGCTGAAAACAATAATTATTTAAAAAAAAATCATATGCAGTGCACTTTCCAGTAATTTTAAGAAAACTCTTTGAACTCATGGATATATAAACCTGATACTAGAAGGTAAAGCAATATGCAATTAGACCTCCATGATGGGGAATACATTTGCTCAGAACATTTATGATATAGGGAACAGCCATCAGTCAGGTTTAATTTTATTTATTTATTTTTATTTTACATTTGTTAACCGGGGAAGTCCGACTGGACACAGGTCCATTTTCAGCGGAGGCCTGGGGAGAAAAGCTCCACATGACAATAAAAAACATATGAGTATACAAGTATACATACAAGAATACAAAGAAGCATACATAAGCAAAGAGTAACAATTTCTAGGTAATATCTATAGTAAATGATACATATCTGAACAAAAATGAGTTACATTTTTAATTTTTTTTTTTACACTAGAAGATGGTTATTAATTCAGTTCAGAACATAACATTCCTGAAACAGTCACCAAGGCCATTGACAAGGGGAAGGTGGTCACACAGCCTACCTGGCCTTTGATACAATAACTCTGGCATTATAGATAAGCTCACCAGCTTAAACCCCTATGTCACTGCAAACTGGCTCAAGGACAGAACCCACATGGTTAGAATAGCTGGAGCCATGTCAGACTCCAAACCAATAAGTGGCATCCCACAAGGCTCAGTCTTGGGACCTCTATTTCTCGGTACAGGCCAACATGGAAGGACTGTGGCTGACCATGACTGCAAACTGGGCACCATAATAGATTCTCCAGCTGACACAAGCATCCTCCAAAAGGGCCTCATAGAAACAGACAACTGGTGCCAGAGCCATGGCCTCAAGCTAAACGCCAAAAGTGTATAGTCATCCCGTGCCCACAAATT
Source organism: Protopterus annectens (assembly GCF_019279795.1). Taxonomy (NCBI): domain Eukaryota; kingdom Metazoa; phylum Chordata; order Ceratodontiformes; family Protopteridae; genus Protopterus; species Protopterus annectens. The sequence continues at coordinate 1,658,873,307 of NC_056728.1, read as the reverse complement.
ACCACATAGGTGGTAATCCATTAAGTACAGAAGAAGTAATTAGGGACCTGGGGACCCAAGTTGATAGCAATCTCTCATTTGACAACCACGTGGCCAAAGTGGTTAGAAAAACATTTTATATAGCCCACCTAATCATGAAGGGATTCACATCTAGATCAGGGAGGTCATCGTGCCTCTTTACTCATCCCTCATCAGGCCCATAATTGAGTGCCCCTTTTTGGATGTACCTTACCAGACACCTGCAGCAACTGGAAAGACCCCAAAAGTACCTCACCAAGAGGATCAAGGCTCAAACAGATGCTCCAGCTCTACTCAGTGGCATACCATCTGTGCCTGACTTATAAAGCCAAGTCATTAATGGACATGCTGCACCTCAGAAAATCCAAAAACCTCAGCACTGAAATAAATAGGACATGCTGGAGACAGATTCATAAACCAGAGGCTCCCTTCACTCTGTAATAAAATCCCAGTCCAGGTTAGGCAGAGTCCCTCATTGACTCTCTTCAAGAGGAATCTTGATGAGTGGATGGGAGATCGTGGGAGTTTGCCGGGTATCACTTCTGTGTCACTGTTAGACAGAAGTAGTAAAAAAGGGCATAGCAAAATTAATTTAAATCTGGCTAGGCTTATAAATGCCCTAGGGCAGATAGCCTAGTATGAACCTATGAACCTATGAACCTATTGGTTGAAGAGGTCAACCTGTACTGTAAAGGAATTATTATTGGATAAACAAGTTGAACCCCTGGGCCGAGGCGTGCACTTCAGCAAAAAAAAAAAAAAAAATCAGCTGAAAGTAAACCTCACACCAGGTCAGTACAAGCACACTAGCTTTGCTTGAAATAAATCTTATTCTTAGGGAAAGGTTTTGCCAAGAACTAAGGTATTGCTTGAAATAAGTCTTTTTCTTAGTGAAGGGTTTTGCCAAAAAGTTAGGTATTTTAAATAAGAAAGAAAAAAATTCACTTTGTGGATTTTGCGAGTGGGGTTATACCCAATTGAGGACTCAAGAAAAAAAGTGCCAGGGATTCTTGAGACAAGGCTTACTGTTGGGGCTATGTGTTTAACTTGTCAATACTGGGACCTACTAGCACTGTATTAGGGGAAGGAGGATTAATGGCAACAATCCAGTGGGCACACTTGCAGTTTAATTCTTTAAGCTGCAGTCTTTATCAAGAACAAGGTCACATACACTTTGTTCAGCTGGTGTGCTTAAATATTGAAGGAACATTCCTAAATTATACTTAGTGTATTAATTAACGAATATTTAATGTGCTTAAATACTGAAGGATCATTCCTAAATTATACAGTTCCTGTCTCAGTTTAGTCACATTTTGATATACAGCATTTTGTCTCCTAAGCTCTGAATAATTATACCACCCACCTGTGACAACTGCCTTCAAAGTAGCAGGGATATTCCAATTGGAATCTTTATCACATGAGATAAGTTACATAATAAATCCCTAAAAATAGAGTTTGGTGTATGAAAAAAAATGATTAAACATGAGAATCTGAAAATTATTTATCAACTACAATATTCTGTATATAGTAAATTGCTATTCCCAAAGCTGGGTTTACAAAGCAGTGTTGGTATAGATAATCCCAAAAAAGCCTCTGTCCTTTCTGAGATTTACAGTGTGCACTGCAGTTTCATGCACCTCTTACATAGCATACACAGCATGTATGCAACATATATGGTCTTATACTGTAGCTGTGCTGAAGAAAATAATGTTAATAGCTGTAGTGATTTATTTTACTTTTAATATAGATATAGAATTTTGCAATTTACCAATCTACCTACTGAATGATACCTACTCCTGATGTCTCATTAAGAAAGATGCAACATCATTGGATGACCTTGTAACTTAGGGGCAACATGATAGCCTGTTGATCGAGCTGATTAGCTGTTCCTAATGACTCCATTTGAAGCTTTTTCGTTAGTTAATTTTTTGGGCCCCCTTTTGACTGCCATCCAGCTAATCATCAACTACTTTTGCCTGCTTCAGTTGCTCTAATTTAACCTGGCACAATCCCTCCTAGGACTAACTGCACCATCAGTGGATAGGGAAGGGTAAATGGTTTATAACAGAACAATTGGTTGGATGATATGTACTGACTACACATTAGGGGATTTTCTTTACAGCCTTAACTGAGATGAACTACTGCTATCACATGTAGCATTGTCAATAACCTCAGTTAGCTCTAGTCCTCCCATAATACAAATATGTTAATGGCAATCTGCCACATGTACATCATCAGTTCCATTAATGGGGACATGTCAGAGCACAGAGAAGAGCCATTCCTCAATCCAAGAATGCATGAGCCAGGAAAAAAGCTATGCCTTTGCACCCCACCCACACCCCCATCTGGCTCCCCATAACCCAGTTCAGAGCTGTTTTTTTGAATTACTAATTTTCATTTAGAAGACTATTTAAATTTTGTGACCGATATTATTGAGTTTCTTAAATACTTTTCTGAATCTCACTCTGTTTCCAGCAACAGGACTGGCTGATAACTGAAAATGAAATAGGAGAAAACATTTCTGAAATCAAGACTAATAGTTTTCATCATTTCAAAACAGGGGAAGCCATTGAGGATAAGATCCACTAGAAAGACACATCACAGCAAAACTAAGTTAGACCATTGATAGGGTATCTAAAATAGACTTTAAATGTCTGATAAATTGGCCTTTGCTTATCTACTAGCTAAAGGACACAGTGCTGCTTCTGGCCATGTATTCTAACCAGTGAACATCTAATAGAATTTGTTGATGTGCAAAGAAGGTTAGGGAACAGAAATTCAATGCTTACTTCAGTTTGCATTTTATCTCCTAGAAACACAGATGCATGTGAACCACTAAAGACAATGGCTTATCATCTCTATGTGAAATACACATGTGACAGGTTTATGAAGAAATGTCCCAATATGGAATTGGTAGCATCTCCTGACAGTAACAGACAAAGGAATAACTTCATTTTTGTCAGAAGATGCAAGTAAAAATGGTTGCATTATTTAGCATGCAGAAAGAGTCACACAAAAAGGTAGGAAGATATGCATGCAAATTATGAGCCACTACTGTGAATGCATCTTATGCATATGGCTCTAAACAGCAGAAACAGGCTCATTTTAACATGTAACACCATGCATTTTGAACTGTAGATGCTGCTAACATATCAAAGCTTTTTTCAGGTATTCTCTTTTTGGCTACCCCAGGTTATGAAAATTCAACAAGCATTCTTCCATTTACTGCTTTATTCTTCCTGCATTAAAATGTCCAGGGTCAGCAGACACATGAGTCAAAAGACAAGAACAGAGTGATGTTCTTCGTGTTTCACTGTTGCAGTCATTACATTTGGGTTATCTGCCTGCAGGTAGCTCTCAGCCAGCCTGAATACCAGAGTCTTGGATTCGTGTGTCGGATGCTGTCTCTTCTTCCATGACGTCAGGTCGTCAAGGGTATAAAACATGCAGATGACACCATTACATCAGTCTTTCTTGCCATGTGGTGCCCGAAGCAGAAGCAGTTCACAAGTGCCAGTCGGCCGACTCCTGAAATTTTCATTTTCGAGTTTCAGAACCGAAGCCTTCGAAAAAAGCTAAGTACCCCGTCGGGGATCCTTTTTCTTGCTCTTAACCAATGTCAGTAAATGTTAACAATTGTCTTACCTGTGGAAAGCAAATACCTCATAAAGATTTTCATTCGTACTGCATTCCTTGCTTAGGCCCAGACTACAACATCCCTCGCTGTCGGTTTTGTGCCTTATTAAACCCCCAAACTATTCATCGTTGGTCTATTTTCGTAGCAAATTATTTTGGTTCTCGGTTTAACTATCCAGAAATGGCTTCAGTAAGCCATCCGACTACTGATATTCTAAAAAAAATAAAGATAAAGACAGAGACAGACCGCATAGGTTCAAAACTGCCAATGACGCTTCCATTAAGCTAGTCGCCAGTTCATTGGTACTCAGTGAGGTGCTTTCACAGCCCCTGATACCCACTACGTCAGATTCGCAGGCCTCTACTAAGACCCATATGGAGTCCGGTATGCCATGAAATGCTTCTTCGACTATGGAACCTGCGGATGTCTCTACCTTGGATGGTTCTGGAGCTGCTGTGCAGGCACCGGCTTCTGAGAGTGTATTCAGCCCTACAGATTAGCATTTCAAACCAATGCCATCTTCTTCATCAAGGCCTAAAACTCGATCCATGCCTAGAAAACCGACGTACACACCACGTGGTCAGGCCCATATGCCTAAAAAAACAAATGCTTAGAATGGCTGAAGATCTTATTACTTTAATTAGGGGAAGCCAGCCTTCTCCCTCTAAGAGACCTAGAACTGATTTTCCTTCTGATTCTTCTGATCAGGTTTTGAAATTTCTGTTTCTTCTGATTACTAGGATTTGCCCTTATCTACCTATGAGGATTCTGATGCAGAGGATCCCATTCCCTCTGCTTCCCCACCAGAAGATTTTTCTTTTGGTGAAACCTTGCACACTCTTAGGGAGCATTTCTGCTGGGAAAGCCAGGACTACTCTGACTCCAAAAAGAGGCTTAGGGAATTCTTACTCCTCCCTCAACACAGGCCTTTAGCTATCCCTTCTGTTCTGGACATTGTAGATGATGCCTTCTTGGAATCTAGCCTGGCCCCAGACACTTTACCTCTAGCTCCCAGAAAACCTGTCAGGTATTACAGAATACCTGACTCTCAAAAGTTCCTCTTCAAGACTCCTACTGCAGATCCAGAGACCATTTCCCAATGACCAAAAAGCATTAAGGCTACTGCTGCCAAAAACCCTACCCCCTCTGATAGAGATTTCAGGGCCTTGGACAGATGGGGTAAGAAGGTATACACTTCTGCTACTTTGGCCATTAGGGCCTTAAATTGCCAGTTTCATATGTTAAAGTATCAGCAGCATATGGGACTACTTAAACAGAAAATGATGTTGATTCCTGACTGTGCCAAACATAAAGAATTACAGGATTTAATGCATTCTGCTGAACAAGTTGGTAAACATACTTTACAATGTGGTTTTGACTCTTTAGAAGCATCTTGCAGGGCTGCTGTCACTGTGTCTGTATTTAGAAGGCATGCTTGGCTTAAGGAGAAAAACTTGCCCAATCATGTTAAAGCTAAATTACTGGATGCTCCCTTAAACCAAGACTGCCTGTTTGGCAACAAAGCAGAATAAGTCCTTAAAAAGATGGAGGAAAAAGCTAAATCTATGCAAACTACTAAAGATTTCCTGCAAGTACAGCTTCCCAGATTTAGTAGGCATTGGCCTTCTAAGAATTGATCCTTTCCAGTCTCTTCCAGGCTTTCTCAGTCCAAACCCAGAAACAGCAGACCACCTAGGCTACAGTCACAGGCTACACACAGGCCTAAGCAGTGGGGGGCTTCCACTTCCAAAGCTGGAAGTAGTAAGACACCCCCCTATGGAAAAATGTCGCAATGACTTAACCTTAACACTTCCAAGCCCTGCTCAACTGCCTGCTCCCTTAAGAGGAAATCTCGCCCTGCATGTAAAAAACAGGGAACTCATTACCCAGGACAAATGGGTTTTAAACATAGTTTTCCAAGGATACAGATTCCACTTCCACACCTTACCAACTCCAAACAGTTGGCCAGATCTACCCCCAAATCAGTGGGCAGAGGCTCAACAGCAGGTTCTCTCTCTTCTAAGTATCATGGCTATTCAACCTGTCCCAGCAGAAGAAAGGGGACAAGGTTTTTACTCAAGACTTTTCCTGGTACCCAGAGAAGACAGCTCCTGGCATCCTATCCTGGACATCTCTATTCTAAACACCTTTTTGGTAATCCCAAAATTCAAAATGCGAACACTTCAACAACTGCTTCCTATGCTAGGCAAAGATGCCTGGTTGGCAACCTTAGACTTAAAGAAAGCTTACCTGCACATTCCAATAAGGGTATCTTGCAGGAAATACCTATGCTTCCGAGCAGGCCCTGCACCTCCCTTTGGCTTATCTACTGTGCCCAGGGTATTCACAAAGTGTCTAGCTCAAGCCATTGCATTTTGCAGGCAGAGAAAGATTCAAATATACCCATAACTGGACGGTTGTCTGATTCAGGCAGGAAGCCAGGACATGCTATTAAAACATCTGGCATTTGTAAAGCAACTCCTAACCTCACTGGGGTACACCATAAATGAAAAGAAATCTCATCTAGTACCCTGCCGACAGATTGTATTCCTGGGAGCAAGCTTAAACACAACTTCCCAGATGACTTACCTCACACCAGAGAAACAAGTTTATTTGACAGCCTACTTCAAACTACTGGCCACAAAGACCCAGCTATCTGCAAGGAAATTCTTGCAAGCCCTGGGGATCATGGCCTCTTGCATTCTACTAATTCCATATGCAAGACTGCATATGAGGAAACTACAATGGTATCTAAAAAGCTTATGGTGTCAACATTCTCAGGATCTGGAATCAATGATTCCTATCATTCCTTGTATAAAGACAGAGTTCCTTAAATGGGCAGAGGCCTGCCACCTCAATAAGGGGCTCCCTTTCAATCTACCCCCTGCCACCCAAACCCTGACTACAGATGCATCAGACTATGCATGGGGGGCTCACTTGGCAGGGCGGTGCATTCAGGGCAAATGGAACCTGAGTCAGATGTACCTGCATATCAACCAAAAAGAAATGTTAGCTGCACAGAATTCCCTGATAGCCTTCAAGGACCACATCATTCCAGGACAACTACTGGTAAAGACAGACAACACCATAGTTATGTGGAACATAAACAAGCAGGGGGGAACCCACTCATACCCTCTCTGCAGATTACCCATGGCTCTGTGGAACACAGCCTTGAGCAACCAAGTGCACCTACAAGCTCAATTCCTGCCAGGCAAGCTAAATTCACTGGCAGATGACGTAAGCAGAAATCTCATGGACCCACAGGAATGGAAACTGGAACCAAAAATATTCAACCTCTTGAGGAACAAATGGGGTACTTCAGAGATAGACCTGTTTGCCTCCCCACAGAACTACCGATTGGACAAATTCTGCACAAGGACTCCACACAGTCAAGCTTGGAAAGTGGATGCCCTGTCCTTTACCTGAGAAAGCCTCTCAGTTTATGCCTCTTCCCCTCTGCCTCTCCTCTTGAAGGTTCTACTAAAGATCAAACAGGACAAACCAAGGGCAATTCTTATTGCACCAGACCTTGCCAGCACTGGTTCCCCCTCTTGCGCAGCATGATACTGCTGGATCCATGGCATCTACCTCAGACACTATCCCTGCTGTCCCAGCAGGCAGGCAAGATTCTGCACCCTCAGCTTCAAACCCTGAACCTTGCAGCATGGCTAATTCCTTGAGCTCTCCAATAGCATCCCTCAGTAAGCAGGTGCTAGAGGTCATTCTGGAAGCAAAGAGACCTAGTACTAAAAATCCTATGCTGAAAAGTGGAAAAGATACTGTTCCTGGAGCCAGACCCATGGTATGGGCACTTTGCTGCCCAGTTTACCTCATATTCTTCAGTACTTAACAGAAATGCTCCACAAGGGCCTATCCTTCTCTTCAATTAAAATTAATGCCCTGCAATTTCAGCACATTATAATACTGAACCTCCCCTCTTCTCTCACCCCCTGTTAAAGAAATTCCTTAGAGGGGCTAAAAATGTAAGACTCCCCAGGTGAGCCCCTACTCCAGCCTGGGACCTTAACTTTGTATTGGAAAAGTTCAGTCTTCCTCCATTTGAACCAGCTGCAACTGCAGAGTTGAAATTCCTTTCTTGGAAAACAGCCCTCCTTCAAGCCATCACTTCAGCAAGAAGAGTGAATTACAGGCCCTCATGGCAGTGGATCCCTTCATTATCTTCCATGTAGACAGGGTTTCCCTCAGGACCAATCCTTCCTTTATGCCCAAGGTGGTGTCTAGTGTGGCCCTAAATCAGTCCATTCATTTGCCTACCTTTTTCCCTAATCCACAAAACAAAGGAGAATGAATTCTGCACTCTTTGGACGTGCACAGACAACTTAGATTTCATTTGGACAGGACTAAGCCTCTCAGAAAATCTGAACAGTTGCTAGTTGGCTTTGCTGCAGGGGGAGAGGGGAAGGCCATTTCAAAGCAAACCATTTCTAAATGGATAGCCCATTGCATTAATTTCTGCTATAAGCAGCATGAAAAACCTACTCCACATGGGATAAGATCACATTCCACCAGGGCTGCATCTACCTCTACAGCCTTTCTCAGAGGGGTCCCTACCAGGGACATCCTAAAAGCTGCTACCTGGAGCTCTTTTCATACCTTCACCAATCATTACCACATGCCTATTTTTTCTAAATCCAGAGCTGGTTTTACCACTGTAGTATTGCAGGGCTTAATAGCTGGTCCTAATGCTCTCTAACTTACTCCTCCCTTCCTTAGCTTTGGGAATCTACCCAAATGTAATGACTGCAACAGTAAAACACAAAGAACATAGTACAGTTGTGTACACTTCATAAATGTGGATGTTCATGTGTATTCACTGTTGCAGTCCTGGTTACCCTCCCTCCAGCCACCTGACTTCTCTTGGCTCTACCTTTCCTTCTTGTTTGGTGTATTTGAGCTTTCTGGTGTATTTGCTTTTTGTTGGAGGTGTAACATAACATATAATTGCTTCCCATTATGGGGGCACCTGGCATCTGGGGCAAGAAAAACTGATGTAATGGCATCGGCTGCATGTTTTATACCCCTGATGACCTGATGTCATGGAAGAATAGACAACATTCGATGCAGGAATCCAAGACTCTGGTATTCAGGCTGGCTGAGGGCTACCTGCAGGCAGATAACCCAGATCTAATGACTGCAACAGTGAATACACTCGAACATCTACATTTATGGTAAGTATACACAACTGTACTTTTTAACCTGTAGGGTAACACAGTATTTTTCTCCTTCCAATATTGGTCCTACTGGCAGGGAAGTGCAGTGCAATAACTGCTGAATAAAGCTACAACATGAGTTTACTTTTCCACACATTCCCTATGGCCTGATCATGTCCAAGGTAGGTTCATGTCCATCCATCCTACTTTCCTAAACAGAGCATATATTATAATCTAGCCCCCAAATATTGTTCCTGTAGTGGAATGTTAACTAACCCTCTCACAGAATGAGTGAACTGGCATTGGCCACTCCCACTCTTACCCTCACTCACCAGCTTTTCCAGTGCCCAGGGTAATCATCCATCCTATGCTCTTTGTGGCATAGTCTGGACTTCATATCCTTGGACCATGTATCCAGGAATAACAATAACAAAAAAGAAAGAAAAAAAACAGATGCTGGAGATCCCACAAGATCCTGATAGGAAGTAGTATAATGCCAAGTGAATGATTTCCGCAGTCATTGTCCATCTTAGCTAAATAAATGATGCTCATCGGAAATAAATCTCTCTCACTGTTTCTGAGTAAGTGCAAAAGTTTAAGCAGATCAAGGACGTAGATTTTAAAGTTTGAATGTGTATAATCAATTGTCTGCATTGTATAAAACAAGCAGTATATAAAGAATACAGTATTAAACTTGCTCTGCATTCAATAATCATAACCTGGGAACTCAACAAAGATCTAAACAACTTTTTCATGAGCAAAAAAAATGAAAAATTAGATTATCTGTTACTGTATGGTAGCAAATAAATTTGAATGCGCTAAGTCATAATGATTAAACTGGATTTGATTTCATAATCTCATTTCCTGCAGTGTCTATAGTTCACATACATAATTAGACAAATAAATAAGTAGATAAATGATCAACTAGTTTCATCAGTCTCTGCCACATATCTGTCTAGTCAGCTCTCAAATGATCCTAAAGCTTACAGCATGGAGAATATTTTCAGATAAGTGGGGGTCCACCTCCCAACTCTTCACTTTCCTGACTTCTGTTTGGAATTAGTCTCCTTAAACAAGTTACCCTCCTTATCAGAGTTATTTATTAAAAGATACAAATGATAATAATATATGCTGGTACCTGAATAAACTTGCAAAACAATGGATTAAAAAACAGAAATCCACAAAAACATTTGTAGTTAATACTTCATCAGTCTGTGATCTGATATAAAAATGGGAATGCTGCCATTTGTCATGTAACATTTTGTTGGCAGTTTGTGTTTCTTTATGTTGCATTCTGAATTTCTCACTGTGTCAGCTATTACTTTTTTGCAAATGGTGTTCATTATAACCTTTCAGACTGCGCTTCTAAGAGTAGAGAAAGTTTAGCTTTTTTTAATTTATAACTTGGGGTAGTACATTAAAGTCTTGGGCATGGGTACACAGATATTTCTCTCCCGTTAGATGTAGAAACACCATTTAATGATATTTATATGATGTCATAAGTTATGGCATTCTATGTCTGCATTTTTATTAGGTGTCCCTGTTTCGCTTTACATAATTTTAAGTGCAGACCAGCCGAGACTCATTATTTAAAAATAAAACCTTATAATTTGGTTTATGAACATGTATTTATTAAACTCTTGAAACTACAAGTGGTTACCATCTGCCTATAATTAGGAATTCAAACAAAACATCTGTTAACATCCTATTTGCTGCTTTTTCAAACACAGGTTTGTAGCTATATTAAATGTAACATTTAGCAATGGATATTTACGTATTCAAGATGGCAGCTGAATGATGCTAATCAGTCCAGTGTCATATTATCATAATTTCCATGCCATATATTCTTAACATGTGCATGGAGGATGTTCTTAGAGTTAGTTAAGTACTCCTACACCTTGCGGAGAGAGTGATGAGTCCCCCACACCCTTGCTGCTGCTTTCTCTATCTCTCTTTCTTTATATCTATATCTATAGCGACAGCATATCTATATCTATATATACACTCACACACACACACACACACACACACACACACACACACACACACACACACACACACACACACACACATATATATATATATATATATATATATATATATATATATATATATATATATCTATATATGGGTCCACTTCACATGAAAATGGCAGCGTGTGCAGTACTTTAAGGTAAGTAAAGGGTATATGCCTCTTCCCCACCATAGTGCGATCCCAGAGTTTTGGGGGTGTGGAGTTGCAGCCCCCCATACCTAGTTTGGTTTTATATCATCCAGTGTCTGTTAATAATGTAAGTAAGTAGTTTTTAATTTTGGAAAGAGTTAGTCAGTGTTGTAAGTGTACATTTTTTTCTTTTATAGTTTTCATTTTGTGAGACAGATTGTTGGTAATATTTGTGTGGTTTATTTGGTATTGTGAACCTAGGTTTTGTGAATGTTCCTGTTATTTGTGATGAAATGGTTGGTATTCACAGATCTGTGCATTTTGTTGTTATTTTAAGCAATTCACAGGTGAAGGGAAACACACATCATGTCTATGGCTTAATATTTTGTATTTTGCTATTCAGCATTGTAAGCTTTCAGTATTCTGAAATTCATTCAAATGAGTTTTCAGTATTTTGAACATTCGGGATTATGAACTCTGTCAAATGAATTTCAGTATTTTGAGTGAGAACATACATACGAGCAAAAGGTTTACTGTAAAGAAGAGCAAACGTTCATGTGAGTGTACAGTCTTTTGCTGGCAGCCATTTTATGAGATCGTAGTGCAGTTGTGTGATCTTAGAGTCTGTAAATTTAAGTAGCAGGTAGTGTGGAGGGTACAACTGGTTTTGTCCCTTGAAAAAAATGGTTTTAATTTTTTTGGATTCAGTCATTTTATTCTTCAATGTAAAGTCATCACTTTGTCTGTATTCACTCTTATGAGCATTTGCAGTTTTCTGAGGCACTTATATATATATATATATATATATATATATATATATATATATATATATAGAGAGAGAGAGAGAGAGATTGTTGCTGTTTCTGTTATTTTCATTGTTTTTGACTTTTCAGACAGTCAAACACATGCCCCGGGATTCAGCAAGCTTCTGGGCAGGAAAAGCTTATTCCTGCACAGAAGGGACCATTCCCATACAGCACGGCAGTGCGCCACGCATATTCATGAAGGCATGCTGCCATGCTACAAAACAGACACTGTTCTGTGTATGAGTGCAGGGGGTGTGTCTGGGAGCAGTGGTCTCACAATACACACGTCCCTTGGACACCACAATTTCCATTTGGCAATTTAAAATGAGCGATAACGCTCGTAACACCCCCAACCCATCACGGTAAGAAATCTGGTCGAAGACATAAGGGACGATCATCCCTACTAAGGCAAAAGTTGATTAAATAACAGATGTAGCATAAGCACACAGCGCACACCTCCCAACCCATCAGAATAAGGAATGTGGACAAAGCCATAAGGGACAATCGTACCACAAAGCAGAAAGTTGCTAGATTAGCAGGTTCAGCATTCGCATGGATATTCTGAAGAGTACAAATAAAAAAACAGAACAAATACATTTTTTTTTATACATGCAATAAAGTTTAAGGATAGCTATGTGGGTGCCCCTGTTGCTTAGCTATGCTTAGTCCAGATTAAACAGCACAAGAAGTTAAATAGCAGTAGACATTCAACATAAGCAGTACTGCAATAGTGTAGTGGTTAGAGTGTACACTTTGCAAGCAGACATTCATGGTTCGATCCCAATATGACCAATTTGCATTTTAAATGTGAAAGCAGTATATAAACTTTTTTTTAATAATTATCTACTAAGTAACATATATTTGTTAACCAGAGTACTGCAGTAGGTCCAGATGTGAGGTGTCAGTTTAATAAAGTTGTGAAACCCCCATATAAACACAAGTGCCTCATACAGTATAGTCACACATGAATAAATCTAATGAAAGCACATTGGAGGATGTCAGGGACAGTAAACAAATTTATAATATGTAATGCATGATGAATCAATCCCATACAGCAGATAGTCTATAAAATAAGAAATAAGCAATGCTAAGCATTGCACAACTCTGCTTACCAGGTATAAGCATTGTGTAAATATGACTGCTAAGCAAGGAGTAGCCCAGCTAAGTGGATTTTCCCATTGGTAAGCAATGCTGAACCTGCCCCTTTAAGCACTGCCAACCTTCGCTAAGCAGGTTTGTCCATAGCTTAGCTTAGCTCAGCATACTCAAAACCATCCAATCACCACAAAGGGAGGGAAATTGGCTGCATTTAAATCCTGCAGGCAGGAATACAGCTCATAACTGGTTGTAGCTCCCCACTGTAGGTAGTATGGCAGGTGTTGGTGAGGGCATGCTCTTCTGGGTGCAGCGCTGGGGCATATAGGAGTCCAAGGTCATGGTAGGACTCCTGGTAAATAACCATGATGAGTGACTCCTGCAGAGCCAGTACCAGGGTTCCCAACATAAAGTGGAAACCTAGGACTGTCTCACCTGTGATCTGACATTGCCACTGGTATCCCTTGGACTGGTGAGCAGGTCCAGCACCACTATGCTGACCTGAAGCAGAGGAAGAGGGAACTTTTGGACAAGTAGGTCCAAAAAGCAATGCAGAGGGATGAAGTCCCAACAGTGTGTAATTATTCATATCAATAACTGTTTACCAAAGTCCAGCCTGTGTATGTGATGGATAGGTATGCCTAAATATTTCTCTATTCCCTTTACAGCTGCAGCTGAGCAGGCTGTGAAACAGGACGCCCATGCCAGTAGGTTGCAAAGGCTGTGTTGCAAGGCTATATAAATATAAAGTAGTAGAAAGTCATCTGGCAGTATAAAAACTGTGCATGGGTTGTACTGAATAAACCACACAATATTACAGTAATAGTCCCATATAGGTGATATTTAAATAAAACCGTAGCTGCCTGGCAATAAAATTTGAAATCCTGGACTGGTTGTGTTTACTCTGGCATTGTATGCCATTTAGTGTTGCATTCTCTGAATAGTAATGCTGTGTTAACCACTGTTACCCACACTGTGCTACATAAAAAATATGTCTAGGAATGTCTGTATAAGACTTGTAAGCACAAGGTCAGATTGTACAACTAAGAGATACTTAGACAGAAAACACTGACAGAAGAAACAGTAGTTTCTAAATGGCTCACTCTGCTGAAACACAAATTGTTGTATTTTTAGCACACACAGCCATGGTTTGAATCCTGGGAGTGGTAGTAAGCTGTATGCATAACAATACCTCTCAACTGTACAGATTTTTGCAGAATGTCCAGATAATTGGCTCATATTTTTGGCCTGCTCCTCTTTCTCCCTGGCAAATCACTGGGATGATCTGAGAATTGTAGTCACTAAATAATGACATACATTTGAGTTACAGACATCTAATCCGTCTAAAAATGTATATTAAAACAAATCCTGTTACTCGAGCAACACTCTAAGTTTATAAGAGCAATATTCAAAATATGTCCATATTTATACCCCCATGTTGTCAAGAGTTGTCCAGAGTTTGTGCATTCAGAGACTGCCAGATATGTGCATAATTTTAACTCTGAATCTAGGAATATGTTTAGAAACAGTCAGGTAGTGTTAACAAACATTCCCCCACATGTCTTTCAGATAAGAAAACTGTAACTGCCTGGCAATAAAGTTTTAAATCCTAGACTGGTTGTGTTTACTCTGGTATTGTATGGCATTTAGTGTTGCATTTTCTGAATAGTAATGTTCTGTTAACCACTGTTACCCTCACTGTGCTACATAAAAAAATATGTCTAGGAATGTCTGTATAAGACTGTTGTAAGTACAAGGACAGATTGTACAACCAAGAGAGACTTAAACATAAAACACTGAAAGAACAAACAGCAATTTCTAAATAGCTCACTCTGATGAAACACATATTGTTGTATTTTTAGCCCACGCAGCCATGATTCGAATCCTGGATGTGGCAGTACACTGTATGCATAATCATAACACTCAACTGTACAGATTTTCCCAGAATGTCCAGATATTTGGCTCATATTTATGGCCTGTCCCTCTTTTTTCCTAGCAAATCACTGGGATGATCTCAGGATTGTAGTCACCAAATAATAACATACATTTGAGTGTCAGACTTCAGATCCTTCAGAAAATGTATATTAAAACAAATCCTGTTACTCTAGCAACTGTTTAAAAGTTTATAAGAGCAATATTCGAAATATGTCCCTATTTGTACCCCCATGTTGTCAAGCTTTGCCCAGATGTTGTGCATTAAGAGATTTGAGAGGTATGTATATAATTTTAACTAGGAATCTGGAAATATGTGTAGAAGCAGACATATGGTGTTAGCAAACATTCCCTCCACAGGTCTACCAGGTAAGAGAAGTAGAATTTAGCTATAAGACAGCTGAAGTATACATTGTGTACAAACATACCACTGCCCAAACCAAGGCCATAGGGCATTGTAATAATACCTGTATTGTAATGATTAGAGCAATGATTATTAAAGTTGTGAGTACTGCAAGGATATACAAGTTTTTAATTGACATCTCTCTCCCCCCACCATATCTGCAATAATAATCTAAACACACAAATCAATGGGTATGTTTACATCAAACCTACTGTTGGGACATACGTCCTATTGTTCAACAAATATTGAAATGTGTTTCTATTAATGTTCCATGTTGAAAGACTATCATTGGTGGCCTGTTGTTATCAATGTAACCTGCATGCCATTGAAATGGCCACTGTGGTTCCATATATGCATGTGTTCTGTTTTCTATGCAACTGTTCCAAATCTGTTGTTTTGGATTCATGAGAATATATATGCATGCAGTTATAACTAATCTTGGATTGTGCTGACTATTACTAACCCACATATGTTCTAAAACTGTAACACCATAGCACATTTGAGAAGGCCGATCCCAGCAGACTCAACTCTCCCACCACATCTGGCCGTGGCACCGGGCCACAGCACCTTTGGGACCCACCCCAAGACCTCCTCATTTACTGGTCCTGCACCAGCTTTGGGTTGAACTGCCTCAGGGAATGAGGATCACCGCCCCCAGGAGTGAACATGGACAGGATCCTGTCACCCAAAACCAGATCTGGGGTTTGGTGTGTAGCGAGCTCCGAAAGGAGTTTGGAGATCTGCTACACCAGCTTGAGGGCCGAGTGGCATAATTAGAGGGTCAGCCTGCCCCTCCTGCTCATCCCCCCCACACGGCCATCTTCAGGGCAGTGAAGGTGCAGTGGTGACTGCCCATGGGTGGGGACCTCAGTCCCATTGTTTACATTTGGGGGCTCATGGGCTTCCGATTTCCAAACACCCCTCCCTGTCCAAGGTGTTTACCCCCACATGTGTTATATACCACCCCTGTATGCTGTCTTGTCTGTCTTTCTACCCAACTTACCTCCCCAAATATTCCTACTATCCTTCCCCAACATCCCACTCTCACCTTAAAAAAAAAAAGGGCAATCACTTCCCTCCAAAAAAATTTGCCCCATACATAGCTGTCCATTTCACACACATGTCCACTGGACACTTGTAATCTGGTCTAATTGGATTCACAACACATTATTGTTGTCCTCACCCCTCCCTCAGGGGTATGAATGTCCAAATCTACCTCTAAATTCAGTGAATATATGCACTGCTGTTGCTGTAGAAGAAATGGACAGCTATGGACCTTCCCTCCATCCGTCCTGCACATCTCTAGCTACTTTCCCTATTGTCTTTCTTTCTGCATGCCCCCTTTTTCACCACTTTCTATCACCCCCTTTATCTTTTCTTTTAAAGAAATTAGCACGGTGGTAAGCGGGATTAAGTTGTTTTAAGGGGCAGTAAGCAGGTTTGTACTTGTTTGCGTGATGCTAAGCTAAGTCTACACAGATTAAGCAAGTATTGGTCTAACTGTGTTTTAGCAGTGCTTAGCTCCGCACAAATTCATGCAAACCTACTTACAACTGCTTTAACCACCCTGTCACCATCAGCCACTGTTTTGGCCCAAAAAATAATCAGCTCTACCAAATTTTGAACCAAGGACCATGTACACTATAGTCAGAGCAAGGTACCCCTATTTGATCTGAGTTCTACTACTGACTGCTTTTTTTTGAATATATCATTGAAGACAGGTATAGAATACTGTGGAACCAGTCATGTTTATAATATATCAAAATACAAATATGGATTTGTATGGTGATAGATACAATTGAAGTGTATACATCAGCTATATGTAGCTGTACATACGAACTTAGACATATAGAATATGTACATATATTTCATAAAATAATACATATGTGCAGATATAAAAAAATAAATATATGGATATATCAGTAGTCATATATGTAAACAAATATATATATATACATATAGATAGAAATATATATACACAGATAAATATATCTTAAAATAATATATACATATATATATATACATATATATATATATATATATATATATATATATATATATATATATAAATATATATACATATATATATATATATATATATATATATATATATATATATATATATATATTTATATGTATATATATATATATATATATATATATTTATATGTATATATATATATATATATATATATATATATATAAAATTAACTGCACTAAAAAAAAAATTAACAAAAAGGGTAGAGGATAGGGTCTGAAGAATTGTGCAAGTGGATTTAATGTTTTTATGGATTTACAACTGTGCAAGTGAATATAATGTGTTTACTCTCTCTCTTTCTGACTTTTGCCTCCCCCCTACCCCCTACACACATGCTCCCAGTCACCAGGCTAGACCCCGCTGACCCCACCAACAACCCCCCCCCCGGTCTCACTTTTCACGCAGCCATTCAAGGGGTGATACCATCTGAACCAGCCCACGGGCAGTACCATCCGCACTGACAATCTTCTGGGATGCTATTATTCATATGCTCCACACTCCTTGTCATGGGCAGCCCCCTAACAGCCCCCCCTCAAGTCCACACCACATTCCTCCCACTCCCCCATCAGGTGACATGCCCACACATTTCTCTACACACACACTGATACCCAAGCATAGTAGGACTTTCTACCTGACTCCTCCATCTTTCTCCATGCCCTTCTTTACTTACCTTTGGAGACAGGGACTAATAAGTTACGTGTTTATATTACAATTATCACAGCATGACTCTCATCCTTCCCGGTTCCCCCATATTTTTAATATATTTTTTTTTTGTTTTGCTTTTGCACACAATCCCTTTTTGCACACAATCCCCTTTTTTGCACACAATCCCTTTTGCACATGATCCCTATTAGTATGCACACGTTACGACAAGGCTATTACTGTTTGACCAATTTACCTTATGTAACTGCAATTGTAATGTTAATGAAAATGCACACAGCACCCTGCCTGTTCACACTTTACTATTGGAAAGGACCAACTGTTGCTAATTTAAATGGCCTGCCAGAACTAATGTATTTAAAGGAAGTGAAAATGGTTGCTCATAGTTATGAAACATGTCTTTCTGAAGAAGTCTTGATAATAAATTAGACGAAAGCGCTAACGTACTACAAGAGTTGGTGTGATTTACAATTTTTTGAATGCTGTTATTGTCACAAAGTTCATTTCTTATATATATATATATATATATATATATATATATATATATATATATGGGTCTATGTTAAAACATCGAAAGTGCAGTTCATCGAACTGCACTTTTATGAATTCACTTTAACGAAAGTGCATAACATGGAACATGCACTTTTGCTAAAGTAAACAAAACAAAATTAAAAATACACACAAAAAAATGTAAACACTACTATGCAGGGGGGCAAACCCCACTGCACCCCCCACACTTCCTACTTTAATATTCTAACTCCAAGATTGCACTATATATATATATATATATATATATATATATATATATATATATATATATCTATATATCTATATATATATATATATATATATATATATATATATATATATATATATATATATATATATATATATACACACATAACGTGTGCTGGAGTCATACCCAAAAGCTTACATCTCTACCCCTAAGTGCAATAGATCTGGACAAAGGCTGCAAATGGGTTCAGACAATGGACCAACACTAGGGACACAATGTATGTCCTGCATGTATAATGTTGATACAGGAACAGGGTGTGTGTCAGCACACATGTTCAGAAGGACGTCAATTTTATAACTGTAATGTATGTCATCATACACTGAGAAAATCCCCACATGATCACAGTGATTTACCACAGGAAGGAATAAAATGATACTGTGCAACAGACCACAAATATGGGCAATAAATGTGGACAGTCTGGAACAATCTGGCTGGTTGACAGGTATGATCAGAACAGCCTAATGCAAGAAAACATAACCAAGCCTGACAAAGGGGGTGGGAGGCCCTACCTCCAGGATGTAAAATAACAATAACAATAACATAACAATAGATCCAGGAGTAACACCCTCCTGTCTGTCCCAACATCTGTTGAGTGGAACGGCACAAGTCCAAACCCCATTGACCTACCAGTAGTTAGTCACAAACTCTTCACATCCTCCCACTAATGTGTCAGAAATACACAATTCTTATGGGGGCCAGGCAACACTTACATCTGCCAAATATCTGGACATAACATCAAATTAGGTAAAATACACTGAGCTGCTAGCCATATAACCAAGCAATATCCAAACTACAGGCAGACTGACACAACAGAAAAAGCAATCTGGCTATGTGGGAATACACATGTAAATTCAAATATATTAGGCACTTCAGGGATGTAACAGCACTGATAAACAGACACCAGTCTGGAAGTGTATACAGTATAACGAGTTTACATCTGTACTGCCCTTACCTGGCATGAAACAGTACTGCAGATCATCAATCATCAACATGTTCTCAACCTAGCTGCTAACTTGCTACTACACCTCTGAAGACCACCTTTGTTTACCACTGACATGTCTCATAAACCACTGTCGTGAAGGCGGGTGGCCCCCAGGAGACTGTCAAGGAGCATCCAGGTAAGGCAAAACTCCAAATCAGTGTACAGAGGTGACATTCCAACTGTATACTAACAATCTGTAGATGCATATGTCATTGCAAAATAGAGTATTGGGTGTATTATCATAGGTGTATACTGTAAATGTGCAGACATGTAGCATTGCACCTGGACCAATGGCTTTTGTGAAACTGCTGATCCTGCACTGAACTGTCATAGTCAGCAAATTGCATGTATCTGCAAGATCACCTGTGGTGGGGTTCACTGCAAGATATCACAGGGGCCTTTTTGCATGAGATGTCACATATCAGTATCATAACTCACAAACCTGTTATGGCAAGACTTCTGGGTAATGATTGCCAAAATGTGGGGACAGAGTGCCAATAGTAGGGACATGTATACAGTACTGTGATACAGTGCATATAAAAGGTGTATACACATGTCACAATGCCAGGTATTTGTGAGATATGAAAATGTGAGCACAATATACAAGACCAAAGCCATGGAAACCTGTATTGTGACCTATAATCTGTACCATGGAAATATCAAACATACAACTCTGTTAGGCAAACATGTATGTGGACTGGTAACAGTCCAAGAAGCTAGATTCATATGTGTGGACCTCTGTCAACCCCATCCCCGCACAGAGTCACAATGGCCACACATTCCCCATCACCACTGGCCATAAGTGTAGGACAGCTGGGTGCAGGCACAGGACATGCAATTGTGGAGACATTGGGAAGTCAGTATGCAGCCACTAGCCATAGCCAGACTGCTGGCAAGGTCACACACAGGCAGATGGGCAAGGGTGTTTGAAGGAGGATTGATGCCTGTTCAGCACATGTAGCAAGTGCCAATGCAGCAGTTACCAGGGGCATGTTTCAGGCTGTAATGGATGCAGGCATGTAGTGAACGTAACACCGGACAACTGTACAGAGTTGTGGCAGAACATCTCCCTGGTCCTCATGCCTGTCTCCAAGACCTTGTTGCTGCTAGGCGTGAGGACAATGAGATCATGGATAGATGGTAGGTTGAGACTGGGGCACTCATCAGCTGTGGAATATCTGTACCTAAATGTTTGGCAGGGGAAAGGTGGCAGAAGTGTGGACATAGCTCAGTACCACAATCAGCTGGTGATCCATGTGGCTGTCAACCATCATGCTCCAATTGTAGCAGTGACACTGGCAGTATTGATGGTGGTGTTCTGTCCATGCTACAATGTAGCAGGCCATGGCCATGTGCTCTTGGCCGGTCACAAGAGGATTGCGGTTCCAGCAGACATCAGCCAACATTGCGGAGTAGTACTTCCTTGGCCCTTGTGCCTGGTTGTGCCAGTCAGACAGGTGGCAGGTCCATTACCTGTGTCCGTGGCTGCAGAGAAAACTGTACACCATGCCATGTGTGGGTCACAGCTGTGCACAAAACATCAGTGTATGGCAGCCACATGGTATGATTTTGTGCAGGCAGAGACACACACACACACACACAGACACACACACACACACACACACACACACACACACACACACACACACACACAATCAGGAAAGAGGTCATCTCCACACACATGCAACAAACATGCATAGGCCATATCATTCCCACACCCCGAATACACACCCGTAATGTCAAATGAATGGCACAGCCTTGGGCTCTGGCAAACACGCAAAGCACACTCTGCATATGATGAAACCTGTACCAGATCCCTTCCATCCAAACAATCAATGCAGGAACATGCAGTTATAGGTCTGATGCACAGGGTGAACATACTAAGTCATAGCTATGTAATGTTGAGTGTCGAAATGTAACTCCAAATTTAGTATATATACACAGCTGTTGCTGTAAAAGAAATGGACAACTATGGACCTTGCCTACACCCATCCTGCACATCCCTAGATATTTTTCTTATTGTTTTACCCTGTTTGTGCACCATTTTTCACCACTTTCCTCTCACACCTTTTTTCTTATCTTTTAAAGAAATTCTACACATATACCTGCAGGATGTACATTGTGTCCCTAGTGTTGGTCTATTACCCCCACCTTGTGCAGCCTTTGTCCACATCTGTTGCACTTAGGGATGGGGAGGTATGCCTTTGGGTATGACTCCAGTACATGTTATACGCATATATATCTATATATATATATATATATATATATATATATATATATATATATATATATATATATATATATATATATATATATATATGTATGTATGGGTGCACTTCAGATTATCGAGTTATCACAAACTCGAAACCCATATAGTCGAGATAATATGATCAAGTTTTTGGAAACTCGAAAAACTAAAGTGAATAAAAAAAATATACACAATGTTAAAGCAACGTTTCTGCAGGGGGCAAGCCTCCCTGCACCCCCCACACCATCTACTACTTACATATACGATCTCTGAGATCGCACTACAGCAAGGACATGGGAAACCACCTGTTCTGTGCTTCTGCATAGAGCACGGAATGGGAGATTTCCCTTTTCTTCACCGTAGTTCGATCTCGGAGTTGATATATTTAAGTAGGGGGATTTTCAAGTAATTTGATAATCTGAAGTGAATCCATATATATAGATATATATATGTGTGTGTGTGTGTGTGTGTGTGTGTGTGTGTGTGTGTGTGTGTGTGTGTGTGTGTATATATATATATATATATATATATATATATATATATATATATATATATATATATATATATATATATATATATATATATATATATATATATATATATATATATATATATATATATATATATATATATATATAAATATATCCCAAGCAAAACCAAGACTCACCCCTCTAAGAAAAGGAAACCAGTCTGGTAGACCTCTGCCATAAATAAGGTATACAATAGAAGGAGGAAACTGGTACAGAAAAGAATAAAATCCCAAGAAGGGAAGACATCCCTGATCAGTATCAGCAAGAAACTACAATCCCTCATAAAATCATCCATGGCTAGCTTCAAAAGAAAAATTGCCAAAGACGTCAAAGATAACCATATTTCATTCTTTAGTTATGACAAGAATCTAAGTGGCAATTCTCAGATCTGCTCAGAGTTAGTGCAGAATGGCACAGAATACACTGAACCGACTGATATAGCGAACATCCTGGCAGACAGGTTCAGTGCAAACGTCACCCCTAAAAGGGCCCATAACCATACCAGAAGAATGTAGAGCCCCTGAAATGACAGACACTCATGTTAAAACAGCCCTCTCCAAAGCCAAAAACACAGCATCAAATGGACTGGATGGTGTCCCAGGCTGCGTCCTACATGAGTTCAAAGATAAACTAACCTCTCACCTAAACACACTGTTAAAACTCAGCCTCTCCACAGGCTAAGTACCCATAAAGTGGTGCACAGCAATGGTTATTCTGCTCCACAAAGGTGGAGCCACAACAGACCCAGGGAACTATCGGCCTATAAGCCTGACTAGCTTGGTCTGCAAGACTATGGAGCGCATCATCATGGAACTCATTAACAGAGACATTGGAAACCTCCAAACACTGGACCCTACCCAGTTCAGCTTTGTTAAGGGCAGATCAGGCCTTCTAAACCTGGTGGACTTCTTTGAGACAGTTACTAAGGCTATAGACGAGGGAAAGGTGGTCCACACAGCCTACCTAGATCTTGTAAAGGCCTTCGACACCATTCCACATTCTAGTATTATAGACAATCTCACCAGTCTGAACATAAACCCCTGTGTCACAAGATGGGTTGCCAACTGGCTGATGGACAGAACCCACATGTTGAGAGCTGCAGGAGCTAGGTCCAACTCTAAACTGGTTACAAATGGCATTCCCCAGGGCTCTGTCCTAGGACCCCTCAAGTACTGCATATATTTCTCAGAGGTACAGACAAATCCAGGAGGACTATAGCTGACCAGGTTGGAAGATGATTGCAAACTAGGGGCTATAATTGACTATCTGGCTGACACAGTCATCCTCCAAAAGGGTCTCACTGAGATGGATACCTGGCTTCAAAATCATGGCCTCAAGCTAAATGCCAAAAAAGTGCATAGTCATCCCCTTTGGAAAAAACATAGTACCCACAAACTATTACATAGGTGGTAGTCCCCTAAATATGGAAGACATAATAAGGGATCTGGGGACCCAAGTAGATAGTAATCTCTCCTTTGATAATCAGATTGCCAAAGTGGTTAGAAAATCCTTCTATGTGGCCCGCTTAATCACAAAAGAGTTCACATCCAGATCAAAAGAGGTCATTGTGCACCTCTACTCATCATTCATCAGACCCATCATAGTGTACAACACCCTATTTAGGATGTACCTTACAAGACATCTACAACAGCTGGAATGACCACAGAAGTGTCTCACCAAGAGAATCACTGGCCTCAAACAGATGCCCTGTGCAGCTCGACTGAAGAACCTCCAGCTGTACTCGGTTGCATACCGCCTACTCAGAGGTGATCTCTGCTTGACATACAAGGCCATGTCCAACCCAGAATTAATGGACATGCTCCATCTAAAGAAAACCATATCCACTCAAGCCACACTCTCTAGGGATCTAAACCTCACCACAACAATAAATAGGACATGCTGGAGGGCTAGATTCCTGTCCCAGAGACTTCCCATGCTTTGGAACAAGATTCCAATCTACATTTGGCAGAGCTCCTCAGTAACACTCTTCAAGAGAAACCTTGATGAGTGGATTTGAAACAGAAAGTTTAACCCAGAGATCACTTCAGTGGATCTGCTGGACAGAGGCACAGGGAACTAATCTAAGGGTCTAAGGGGGCAGCGAAAGCCAACACATTCTGGCTAGGCTTATAAATGCCTTTGAGCAGATAGCCTAGTACCTACCTATGAACCTACACACACATATGTATATATATATATATATATATATATATATATATATATATATATATATATATGTATATATATATATATATATGTATATATATATATATAGATATGTATATATATATATATATACATATATATATACACACACATATATATATATATATATATATATATATATATATATACACACACACACACATATATATATATATATATATATATATATATATATATATATATATATGTTTACATATATCACCACTGCTATATCTGTATATTATTTCCTCATATGTCTGCACATATATATTTATTTTATGATATATATGTACATATTATACATGTGTAAGCTCATATGTACAGCTACATATATCTGCTGTATACACTTTTCTGTTGTAGCTATCACCATACAAATCCATATATCTATATTTACATATTATAAACATGACTAGTTCCACAGTATTCTATACCCCTCTTCAATGATATATTTAAAACAAAAAACAGCTAGTAGTAGAACTCAGATGGAGTAGTGGTACACTGCTCTGACTATGGTGTACATGGTCCTGAGTTCAAGACTGCTATTGCTGATTATTTTTTTTCTGGCCAAAACAGTGGCTGAGGGTGACAGGGTGATTAAAGCAGTTTTAAGTAGTTGTAAGCAGTAGTAAGTGGGACTATACCTGTTTAGGCAGTGCTAAGTGATGCGTACACAGATTAAGCCCTTTCACAGCTAACTGTCTGTAAGCATATTTAACTGGATGTTAGCAATACTTACCACTGCGCAAACCCACTTACAACTGCTTAAAAGTGCCTTAATCGGTCTGTATCCAACAGAACATGTTCTGGCCAGCATCATAGGTTCATAGGTTGGTACTAGGCTATCAGCCCTAGGGCCTATACAAGCCTAGCCATAACAATTCCCTGGCTATTTCTTCCCACACTATTTACTTCCCTGGACCCCTGTCTAGCAGGGTGACTGACATGATCCCCGGGGTGAATTTCTCCCATCCAATCATCAAAGTTCCTTTTGAAGAGGGCCAAAGAGGCACTCTGCTTGACATGTATGGGCAATCTATTCCATAGTCTGGCGAGTCACTGGGTCAGGAACCTATCCCTACAGCATGTTTTGTTTATTGTGATGACAAGGATTAGATCCCTGGAGCATGTGGCTCTGAGGGATTGGGATTTCCTTAAGTGTAGCATGTCCAACAGCTCTGGGTTTGACATGGCCTTGTATTATTAAGCAGAGATCACCTCTGAGTAGATGAAATGCGACAGAGAATAGCTGGAGTTTTTTAAGGCGATCAGCATAGGGCATCTGTTTTAGGCCTGTGATTCTTTTAGTGAGGTATTTCTGAGGCCTTTCCAGTTGTTGCAGATGTCTTGAGAGATACATACCAAATGGGGCGTTGTATTCTATAATGTTTCTAATGAGGGATGAGTACAGTGGGACAATGACCTCCTTTTTTCTGGATGAAAAGCTCTTAGTGATGAGGTGTGCCGCATAGAAGGATTTCCTGACTGTTGTGGCGATGTAGCATGTCCTATTTATTACTGTCAGCCACAGTCCTTCCATGTTGGCCTACCTCCGAGGGACGCCACTGTGTAACTGGTTGGAGTCTGACATGGCTCCAGCTATTCTAACCATGTGGGTTCTGTCCTTGAGCCAGTTTGCAACCCATCTGGTGACTGTTTCAAAAGCCTAACTGCAGGATAACAAAGCTGCAGTGTCCCTGGGTCTGTCTGTAGGTCCTTACATCTTTATTTATATATCCTTGAGTGATCTTTCCATAGCTCCACTGCTAGCTGAGCAGACCACTGAGATCCGCTATAGGAACGTTTCCAGGCCAGGATCCACTGTTGTGGAGAGGGACTGACTGGGTACATGGTTCTTTGGGTACATATCCTGTAGTAAGGCTGAGATTGAACAGTAGTAGCTGTTTGTTTGGTTTTAGGTTAGGTTCATGCGTAGGACGCATTGGTAGGATTGATACTGTCCCACCATTGCTTTGAGAGGGCTGTTTTGAGAGGAGCTCTTACCTGAGCACCTGAGATGTCAGTGCTTGCTAACATATTACTGAATTTTACATTAGCCCCTTGGTGGGGAGTGGGAGCTCTGGCGCGAAGCCGTCAGCCAGGATGTTGGCAATGTCTGTGGTGTGTTTTTTTATTTTTTTGAGTGGGCATGGATTGGAAGCATACATCATTCCATTCCCATAACTAAAAGAAACATAACCAAAGAAAGCCTCTTAGTGTGTCCAGTTTTTTCTCTCATTTCGGCCTTAGACGTCATTTTGAGCGAGTGCTTTTTTTTTTTTAATACTGGAGAGATGATGCCTTTTGGGATTTTTTTTTGCTCTGTCATGTAGTAGCTTCCATTGTATAGTATGTTTTGTGTTGGGGGGGTCCACCACACAGGCCACGTCTGTCTTTGGAGGATTGGTCTTGGTTTTATTTGGGATTGTGACATCCATGCATTTCCTGAAGGTGTTCATAGAATGCTTATAAAGGTGCTTTTGTGAAATTTGCTTTAGAGGTGAAATTTCTGTTTTAGAGTTTTTTTAGTGGGTCGGGATGCTGGTATTGGGTCGGGGGTGGGATGGGAAGTGATGTGAATATCCTGATTACACTTCTGATGTCTGGAGTGACCAGTGATGACTGGTCTGGGTGGAGTCAGAGTCCCCATGTTGATGAGAGGGTGCATCAGTTCTTGTTGTTGTTCCATAGCATTTGATAGATTTAATTTTAGTTTGTTTTAGCTAGGTTGGACTAAAATAGGTGTGGAGCAGGAGTATGCTTCCCAGGTTGGAAGTCACCCAAGAAGTGTCACCCAATATAATGGCTTGGATTTGAGACCTTCATATTTTCCAGTGTTGGGGGTGAGTGAGGGGTGGGGGGGTTGGGGACTGAGGGTGGCAGGCTATAGGGCTATAGGCTGGGTTTGTTTTAGCAGGTTTGTTATCTCTGATGATTTGGTCTCTTGATGTGTGTGCTGTGTGGGGTATCTGTGTAGGTATTTGTTCTAATATTGATACTCCCTTTTTTCGTCGTTTTTCCAAGTTTTTGGGGTCAAAATGGTAGGTATAATAACCTAGTGCTGGTTGTGGTGGGTGAGAGCCTTGAGCCAGGTTTTCTGTTTTCTACGAGATATGTTCTCCATGCTGCTAAGAGAGTTTTGGAGTGCATCTTGAGGTTTAGAGAGGTTTCTGGTTCTTGAGTAGTTTTCTTCTCTTCCCTATTGATTTGTGATGAGGTGGGTGGAGGTTTTGAGCTCTTTGCTAAAAAACTAAAAAGGCACTATAGGGGTGCATATCTTTGCATATATCCTAAAGCCCAGGGCACAGGTGGGCGTCCTTAGCCAGTTAATCGTGGCTTGTCGAGCATGTTATCCCCAGCAGGACAGGGATTTGATCCTTTTGATGACAACCAATACTTAAGCCAATTGTTGAAATTGATAATTCATCTCTTCATGTGGCATCATCATTGGTGAGGGTAAGATGCTACTCAAGGTCAGGGTCATCATACCCTGGGCCACATGCCCAGAGAAGAGCCTCTATCTCTCTTTTGTAGTCCAGGAGGCACGCCTCAGGTCATTCACACCAGCATGGACAATGACTGGAGTCATATTTGTACTTGCCAGCCTGATGATAGAGTCACCTATTACAAGGATGACTGCAAACTGGGAGCCATTACTGAATGTGGTTATCGAAAGTGAGACCACTATCTACCTGTGTCCCTAAGTCTCTTATCACACTTTCAGTGTTTAGTGTACTGCCACCTATATGGTAATTCACGGGTACATGTTTTTTCCCAAAGGGGATAACTATACATTTCTTGGCATTGAGCTTGAGCCCATGGCTCTGGCACCAAGCATCTGTTTCTATAAGGCCCTTTTGTAGAGTATCCACATCATTTGGGGATTCAGTAATGGCTCCCAGTTTGCAGTCATCTGTGGACTTTGTTAGCCAGAGTCCCTTAGTGTTGGCCTGTACTTCAGAGAAGTAGATGCCAAACAAGAACAGTCCCAGGACTGAACCCTGAGGTACTCCACTTGTCACTTGTCTGGAGCTGGATTTGGAGTCGGCTACTTTTATAGTGTGGGTTCTATCACTAAGCCAGTTAGCAACCCATTCGGTGACGTAGGGATTAATGCCCAGCTTAGTAAGTTTATCTATCATTCCAGAGTGTGGGATGGTGTCAAAGGCCTTGGCAATGTCTAGATAGGCTGTGTGAACCACCTTACCCTTTTCCATGGATCTGGAGACTAATTCAAAGAAGTCAATCAGGTTCATGGAGACAAGATCGGCCCTTCACGAACCCAAACTGGGTGGGGTCCAGTGTTTGAAGGTTGCCAATGTCTTTGTTTATAAGTTCCATGATAATATGCTCCATGGCCTTGCAGATAAGGCTCATCAGACTGATGGGACAGTAGTTTCTGGGATCCAAGGTGGATCCCCCCTTCTGGAGTGGGATAACTATAGCTCTGCGCCACTCAGGGGGCACAAAACCTGAGGTGAGGCTCTGATTAAACATGACACTTAGGTGAGGTGCCTGTTCATATTGTAGTTCATGTAGTACACAGCCTGGGATGTCATCTGGTCTCATGGATGCTGTATTCTTAGCTTTGGAGAGTGGGTTTTTTACCTGTGTGGCTGTTATTACCGGAATTTTGCAATCGTCCGGTATTGAGATGGGCCATTTAGGGGGTGAGAGGGGGGGTGAAGTTGGCACTGAATTGATCTGCCAGGATACTGGCCATATCCTTGGGATCAGTATATTTAATGCTATTCTGTTTTAACTCAGAGCAGCTCTGAGCATTGCCATTTAGATTCTTGACATAGTAATAGAATGCCTTGTGGCTGTCTTTTGAATCTTTTGCAATTTTATTTTCGTAACTAGCTTTGGAGGATTTTATGAGGGATCTCAGCTTCCTACTGAGACTGGTAAGGGAGTTTTTTGCATCCTGGTATCTTCCTCTTTTCTGCAACAGTTTCTTCCTTTTGTTGTAAAGTTTGTTTATGGCAGGGGACCACCAGATTGGCTTCCTTTTTTTGGATGAGAGCATCTTGGTTCTATTTGGGATGGCATGATTCATGCATGAGTGGATGTGCTCGTACAGTGCCTTATTGTAGGATTCAGCAGTTGAACTTTCAGTTCCTGTCTGCATGGCTGTCATGCAGTTTGTCACTTCTGACTTGAGTAGCATGAAGTTGGCTTTGAAGAAGTTTTTTATGGAGGTTTCCTTACTGGGGGGTGGGATGCGGATGGTAAGGGTGATTAGCTTATGGTCAAACTTGACTAACGGGGGGTGACCATATGTGTGGAACATCGATTTCCCATGTTGGTAATGACCAGGTCTAGGATATTGGAACCTCTGGTAGGACTATGGATTAGTTGATCCAGGACATTGGAATTTATGAATTCCAGGAACTGTTGGGCAAAGGTGTTGGTACATGAGTAGTTTTTCCAGTTAATGACAGGGTAGTTAAATCACCCAGTATTAGGGTGTTTGGTTCTATCTTAATGTTTTCCAGAATGTTTAGAAATGTGTAGTGAGAATCTTGGGGCATGGTGTGGGATCTGTAGCAAGCTACAATTTGGATTGCAGTCTTACCTAGTGTTAGTTGCACCTGGAGAATTTCAGATGCATTGTGTTGGGCAACTAGCCTGGTGGTGTGAATATTCTTGGTGAATATTGACACTCCTCCACCTTTAGTGTTTCGGTCCTTGTTTGGTGGCCGAAAAGTGTGGCAAGAGTTGTAGCCTGGTATTGCAGGGATGCTCTCTGGAGCCTTGAACCAGGTCTCAGTTACTGCACAGATATCGATGTTCTCCTTTTTAGGAGTGCCTCAAGAGAGTGCATTTTGAGGTTTAGACTTCTAGCACTGAGTAGCATTACCTTCAGATTTTGCATGCTTGTACCTGTTACGGTGGTGGTTTTGTCCTTTGAACTTTGCGTAAAAAAGGCACTATAGGGGTGGCAAGAGCCTTAGCCAGTAACCTGAATCCCAGGGGTGACAGGTGCAGACCATCTCTGGCAAAGCATTATGGTCTGTCAATCATGTCGTCCCAGGCAGACAGATACTGGATCCACTTTGAATGACACCAGAAGCTTAGCCAATTGTTGAAGTCAATCATTCTGGCCTTATATTGTGGTATCATTCTGGGCGAAGGCAGGATGCTTCTCAGGGCTAGGGTCATACCTGCCTGGGCCACATGATCCGAGAGCTCTTCCATGTCTCTTTTCATGTAGTCCAGGGAGGTACATCTCAAGTCATTCACTCCAACATGGACAATGACAGAGTCATATTTGTACTTGCTGTGGAGTGACTTGAGTGCATGCATTATGTGGCAGATCCTGACACCTGACAGGCAGCTGACTGTAATTTTCTCCTTGTTCTACCTGGTGAGTGGGACATCAGTGTGCCGGACTAAAGAGTCATCTATGACTAAAGTGTTAGGTGTGTTGTCTTGCCTTAGGGGCTGTTGTTGGGTGACACGCTGGTGTTGTGATCTATGTGACACTTTGTTTGTGATTGGTGTTTGTTTGCGTTTCAGCTTCAGAGATTCTTTTTGCTTGGTCAGGTTACAGTTAAGGGCCTCTGCATGTGTGGATTTAGTGTTGCTATATGTGTGTGTTGGTGGTGTGGGTTTAGAAGGGCTATGTGTTGCTTGAGGTGTAGTGTGGGTGTTAACCATCTCCTCTTGACTGTCTAGCACAATCTTGGGTGGAGAGAGCTTTGCTTCCATTTTGGCTATGTAAATGCATCTCTCACAGGTTATAGTGTTGGGTGGTAGGAGGAGAGGGTTGTCTGTGTACATGAGGCAATTGCTGTATTGCCCCAGTATGCTCAGATTCACCAGGTGGACAGGAGAAATCACTGGAAGCTGACCCTTGGACATGCCTGGTTTGGTGCTTTTTTTTTTTTGTAAAGTACAGGAACTGTTTTCTCTTACCTTCGCAAGGTACTTTGCAATTATAGGCTGTTTAGTGCCTACTATTAATTTCTCCTTATTAACAAGGAGAGTTGAGTGCTTGTATCAGTTTAAGGCTTCCTAGTGCTTTTCAGCAGGTATTAAAGCAAGTGGTAGTCACAGGGATGCTTAAACGTAAGATGAAAAAAAATGCACACTACAGTGTGCACTAGCGAAGTTAGATGTGAAAGTAGATAACTTAAGTTTTACCTGTTTAAAAAGTTAAGGGTTAGTGGAGAGTTACTGTTTTTAAAACAGCAAGATGGATTGAAGGGGGTGGTCACTTTTGTATTCTGGTACTAGGGAATACAGTAGGATAGCCAATAAATTTAAATAGTTGAAGGGGAGGGATTTCAAAAATGATGATTTTGTGATTACTCACACAAGCCAGTGAAAGCAGAGAGGAAATGAGATATATGGTCAGATTAACTTAAGAGGCAGGCAACTAGAAAGACAGTGGTATTTAATAAGACAACTGTAACTGGGTGGAAGGGTGGGAAAAATTTCTGCCTGACTCAGAAGAGACAAAGCTGTGGTCTCTTTTGAAGTTTTAATATGCAGTTAAAGCAGAATGCAAGTAAAACACAAGGTAAAGAAAACAAATCACAGTTTTCAAAATATTAAAAGGCAATAAAGTAATACAAAATACAAAAAATAAAAGCAAACTAACCTTTCCTTCACAGTAAAGTGTAGCAGAGTCTGGATGAGCCTTTCTGGTAAAGCTCTGAAATGTTTTATTTTACCCCTTAAGTAGAAGGTTTAGTTCCTAGCTCCATCCCCTGAGTTCACAAATGATTACCCTTAAGTGACCTCTTCTATCTTATGAATGAGTCCTTAATTGATCAGTTCTAATTTCTGCCTGACTCAAAAGAGACAGAGCTGTGGTCTCTTTTGAAGTTTTAATATGCAGTTAAAGCAGAATGCAAGTAAAACACAAGGTAAAGAAAACAAACCACAGTATTCAAAATATAAAAAGGCAATAAAGTAATACAAAATACAACAAATAAAAGCAAACTAACCTTTCCTTCACAGCAAGGTGTAGTAGAGTCTGATTGAGCCTTTCTGGTAAAACTCTGAAATGTTTTATTTTACCCCATAAAATAGAAGGTTTAGTTCGTAGCTCCACCCCCTCATTTCACAAATGATTAACCTTAAGTGACCTCTTCTATATTATGAATGCATCCCTAATTGATCAGTTCTAATTTCTGCCTAACTCAGAAGAGACAGAACTGTGGTCTCTTTTGAAGTTTTAATATGCAGTTAAAGCAGAATGCAAGTAAAACACAAGGTAAAGAAAACAAACCACAGTATTCAAAATATAAAAAGGCAATAAAGTAATACAAAATACAACAAATAACAGCAAACTAAGCTTTCCTTCACAGCAAAGTGTAGCAGAGTCTGATTGAGCCTTTCTGGTAAAGCTCTGAAATGTTTTGTTTTACCCCTTAAATAGAAGGTTTAGTTCCTAGCTCCACCCCCTCAGTTCACAAATGATTAACCTTAAGTGACCTCTTCTATCTTATGAATGAGTCCTTAATTGATCAGTTCTAACTTCTGCCTGATTCAGAAGAGACAGAGTAGTGGTCTCTTTTGAAAATTTAATATGCAGTTAAAGCAGAATGCAAGTAAAACACAAGGTAAAGAAAACAAATCACAGTATTCAAAATATAATCATCCCTAGCAAGTCTTGAACCCAGGACCTTACACACCATAGCCACAGCAAATTACCACTAAGCCATCTGAGCTGTACATATGTGTGATGTTTAATCAAACATATCATGCAGCACAGTCATTCAACAGTAGGGAAAATGTGTGTGTGTGTGTGTGTGTGTGTGTGTGTGTGTGTGTGTGTGTGTGTGTGTGTGTGTGTGTGTGTGGATATATATATATATAAATATATATATATATATATATATATATATATATATATATATATATATATATATATATATGAAACTGATGTGGAATAAGGTGAAGTCCCAAGACTGGAAAACCTCCCTTATCAGCCTCAACTAAAGGTTGAGATGCCTCATCAATTAGGTGTTTGAAATACAAAATAACCGATGTATGCAGCTACCAAAGAAAGCATATGATACATTCTTGGTTCTACCATCCCTTGACATTTGCAATATGTCAGCTGTCATCAGAACAACACAACTGCACAAAGGGGGTATGTCCGTTGCCAAGAGGGACAGGTGGTAACCCAAAGTAATCTGCAAAACAAAATATACTCTGCTGTCTTGGCCAAAGCCTTCAAGTATACAACAGTAAAAAACACAATTGCCTTGAAGACAAGAAGCAATCAACACTTAATCAGAGATTAATTTCAACAGGTACCAATTACAGAGAAATATATTCCTGTATCTGGGTAAATGCTCAGTCTTCACCTCAAAGCTTCAGCAGCAGAGAAAAAACAAAGAGAACGAACTGACCACGACTGAATAATGTAGAAAATAACTTTTAATGCATAAAATAAGCACTTTCACGATCCCAACTGATCACTTTATCAGTCTGATATAATTAGCTGGAACTAGGCTAGTAGGCATGGTGGGTGGAATGTGGAACACTGCAAAATAACACTCATGTGTGATGCATAGGTATCAGGCATCTGGAGTAAGGCTGAGGATGGGGAGGGTTGTCAGCTTCAAACACAAGAGTGTACTGAAGCATACTTACAAAGCTAGCTAAGAATGGCTGTATCTGAACACAGTCAAGGTTATGAATTGTGTCAGACATAACCCAGACTCTACAGCAATAGTTAAGCCACAGTGTGACCTCCAAGGGTTGTGCACATGAGCTGACCTTGCAATCTGGCAGAGTTGGGGGACCTTTGTAGGTCAGACAGGCCAAATAATGCCAAGGAAAGAAGGCCCATGCTAGTATACCCCTTCCAAGAATAGTGACTGTTGTAGATCACTTAACAGGTGCTTCAACAAATCATTGTTTTATGGGTGTGCAGTTATGCAACCCAAATATTGTATGCATCTCATGCAGCATCTCCACAACTAACACATTTGATTGATACTGGATTAGATTGCACAGGTCATATGTCACATATCAGGTGTGTGTGATATTATCAGATGCAGTATTGTGGCCCCATTGCATATCATAGAAGAAGCTGGCATGTAAACAGGGGTGTGTATACTACTCATATCCACATGAAGCTTTGAAGGTTGTCAGTGTAACTGGATGTTATTGCACATACATGCACTGCTGATGATGACATCTGAAAATAAAAGGTCAGGCATTAATTAGTGACATCAGACCTCATATCACCCCAGTTATATGTCAGACAAACACACAGGGGCTGTGAGCAACAGAGTAAACATAACTTCCAGACATCTACACATTCAATAATGATCTGTACACATGTAGGTTGTGGTGCACAGCACATGCCAGTATGCTGTACAGGTGCACAGCAATAATGTGTACATGGGTGCAGTGCATTCCAGGGGAAGGGGCATCACCTACTAACACAACTCATGCATCACAGAGATGTATATTGTCGGTAACGATGATTACAAATGTCTGCAGTGCATGCTGTTGAGTGCCATATGACATGCATGTCAACTGTCGGGTAATGAAAGGTCTGTGTAATATATTTGCATGACATCACCTGTAAGTGTGTGTGTGTCACCATAACAACTAGGGCACCTCCATACATACACACCCCACATCTGCACAGACCATTTAATGAACAAACCCCTAACCCACACACATGATGTCAACCAAACAGCTCAGCCTAGGGCTATGGCATATCCACACCACACCCTGTGCATATGATGATACCTGTGCCACATCCCTGTCATCCATACCAGCAATGCAGGGGCATGCTAATATGGTTCTGATGCACAGGATGCATGTACAACAGTTGAGCAATGTAATGCTGTTTAAATGTTGTCAGCTGGAATGTTTCATGTTTACATGTCATGGTGTGTAGCTGTCCAGCCATGATGCATTATTGCTGTTATTAACACTGACTGAATGTGGTCTCCACAATGTATTCTGTTTGTGTTCTAGGTGTCTGTGTGTCAGGTGGATGTTGATCTGCTGTCCTTTCCTACAGGGAGTGTGGCACTGTGGTAACATATTGACTGTATCATATCCTGGGTACAGCTGAGCGCAAGTGACATGTCTGTATAACAGTTGGTGCATGTGCCACATGGCTGATAGGTCTGAGGGGTGTATACAGGTGAGTGCATGGTCGCTGATGTAAGCAGCTCTTCTACAGTGGGCAATGGTAAGTGTTCTGGGTGGCACACACCAAATGTTTGTGAATAACACACACACACACACACACTTTTGTATTGCTGCGATACACAGAGAATGATCTTCATGTGGATGTACTTCATTGTGCAGAAAACTCATGTTGGCATTTGTAATTCCACCCAGACCAAATTGCCAGAACATCACATCAGTAAATAATCAGTCCACCAAATTTAATTTCATTGGAAATTGTACTGGCAGGGTATATGTCCTTTTCCCCAATGTACTGCAATCCTGGAGTTCGTTTACATAGTTGTGCTGATGTGGGGAGCACAGACCCCCCCACATTGGAGTGTGGTAGGTGGTGTAGAACCACACATAGTGTGATTAACAACTACATAACCTATTAACATAAACTGGGCAGTATAACAAAACACTAAGTGGGGGTGTACGGACAGCAATACCCACAATGTGGGTGGCTGTACCCACAACCACACCCAGCTATGTATACCAACTCCAGTATCACTGTACAGCTGTACAGTAGGTAAAAGGGCATTTACACATCCACTAATATTCTTGATGGAATGATTTGCCCCAAGATGATTGCCTTGCAATGTTAGTGTTTGCCAGTTAGTTCTCGGACAGATGATATCCTGGGAAATATATTTTCTGCAAAATGAAGTAGATCCCTTCACATACACCCACACTTATTTGGCAACACTGAGATTAGAACCCCCTGCATAGGAACTTATTGCTACTAATGTGTTTTGACTTACTTGCACACACCACAGAGCTTGTAGGGTGAAATGTGTCCCAAGCTTCCTGTAAAGTGAACATCACCAGGCCTTGGACAATATGGTAGTGGCGGATGTACTGGGTGTTAATGGACAATACATAGTATAATATGCTAAGCTAAACCAAGAAATACATCATGAGTCGCCCAGAAAGAGAATAAAGTACACACTAGTGCAAAAAAAGGGTAAGGAAAGCTATTAAGTGTAGCTGCAGTTGTGTGACTAGCAGACCATGACAACACATTAATTATTTTATTTATTTAAATGATGACTATGATGACATAGCATAAAGTACCAATATACTATTTAAATAAAAATAAAAAAAAAAACAGCATATTCATAGACAATAACATCCTAATATTAATCATGAAAATAACTATTTATCTAAATAAATTAATATTAAAAAATGTAATAAAAAAAAAAAAAAAAAAAAAGATAAAAAAAAAAAAAACAAAAAAAAAAAAAATAAAAAAAATAAATAAATAGGAAAAAGGAAAGCTTTATGCACAACCAGGCCTTTTACAATGATAGTTTTCGATTAGTAGCATTTTAAAATTAAAAAGCCTCCTAAGGTAGTGCTTTAATATGTCTTTATTTAACATTTATTGGATTTTTATTTTAGTTTTATTACATTTTTAATATTAACAATATTTAGATAATTAGTTATGCTTTATTGGTTATAAGTTAATTGCATTGTTGCAATGATGTCATCATAGGTATAAATTAAAATTAATGGCACATGTATTTGTCTGATGAAGTGCTGTACTGTCTACTGGGTCCGTTTCAGTTTCATAGTATAATATGCTGTCATATACACACTGACAAACACATACAGTCATAGACACATTTGACAGACCTGTGTTTAGCAGTAATGACTACCTTGTCAGTAAGTCCATACTGTTACAGAGTTTGTGACCTCAGCACATGCATCATTGGGCTGAAGAGTTACCTGTATGGTTGATGGTCACAGCGGTCCTCATACAGTGGACCTTGGGACATGTACTGGGGGTACCATGGTGTAATGACAGTATACCCAGTACACCAACCTTGGATATTGTACTCACTGAAATCTATGAAAATGCTCTGACATACCCACAATCACACATTGACCAGGACTGCAATACAAACCTGTGTCTATCTAATTATTGCTACTATGGGGATATGCATTTATTGCACACACCACAGGGATAGCAGGCTGAGGATTTTGTCATGGCTCTCCTAATGTCAGCAACATCACCATCTCTTATAATGTATGGCAAGGTTTAGTGTATATGCAGTATGTAGCCTTGGAATGCAGTCTTCTACACATATGCACACACACACACACACACACACACACACACACACACACACACACACACACACACACACAC